>NC_081181.1:105976723-106276723 GCF_029867415.1 Vicia villosa | reverse complement strand
CGTAGAGCCTTTATCGCGTGGGAAGAAAAGGATGAAAGGTCCTTATCAAATTATTTCTCAAGCTTGGATGATGAATGCTAACCTATGTTTAATGGAACGAAAGAAAAATGAAGACTCACAGGTATATGCTTCTGATCCTGAAGATGGACTTTCATATAGAGAATTCTTGAAATATTCAAATGAAATGTATGCGGATTCGACAGATGCTATTATGAAAATTTCTCTCCAAAATAAAACCATTTTAAAAATTGAAGAGGAGATTAATGATCTTAATAATGCTTTAGATTCCTTAAAGGAAGCACATACGTCTCTAGTTGATGAGCATTTTAATGCTTCTGACACTTTAGTTGAAAAGGTATAAAAAGTAGGTTGCGTTACTTGTCCAACTTTAAAACTTGAAATTGAAAATCTCAAAGGATAATTAACACTTGATATTTCACTATCTACTACTAGTTCTACTTCTTCAAGTGATATAGGGACCATTTTAAAGAAAAACTCTCATGTTGCTAGAAGAAATAGAAAAAATATTTCATTTAAAGTTGTTTGTAATTATTGTGGTGATAAAGGTAACATTAGGCCTCTTTGTCATATTAGTAATGTACAAGTTCCCAGTGGTAAAATGATATGGAAATCTAAGTGTTCCTTAACTAACCCCAAAGGACTCACTAGTTCGGTATCTAAATTGTCTATTTGATTATCTGCAGGAATGTCTTGTCTCCACGAAAAGGTTATAGTTCCTAGATAGTGAATGCTCAAGACACATGATGGGAGACGCTTCGATGTTCATCAAGTTCAATGAAAAATAAATTGGTCATGTCACGTATGGGGATAAGACAAAAGGTAAAATTTTAGTAGAAGGTGTTGTGGGAAATCCCTCCACAATCACCATTGAAGGTGTGTTTTTAGTTAAAGGGCTTAAACACAACTTACTTAGCATTAGTTAATTATATGACAAAAGGGTATTCCATGGTTTTCGACACCCTAAGTTGCTTAATTGAGCATAAGGAAAGTAAAAAACTTGTATTTAAGGGTTCTAGGATTGATAATATCTATATGCTTGATTTGGATGATTTGTCAATGCATGGAGCTAAATGTTTAGTCACGAAGAGTGAATATTCTTAGTTATGGCATAAGTGTTTAAGCCTTGTGCATTTTGACTTAATCAATAAAATAGCATCCAAGAATCTAGTGATTGTTCTTCTAAAGATTAAATTTTCAAAAGATAAACTATGTGATGCTTGCCAAATGGAAAAATCGAAAAAGGTTGTTTCGACATGAAAACCTATCGATATTCTCCATATAAACTTATTTGGCCCTTCGAGGACAAGAAGTTTAGGAGGTAATTATTACGGGTTTGTAATTGTGGATTACTACTCCAGATTCACTTAGACATTATTTATAACCCTTAAGGATGAAAGTTTCAAGGCTTTCATTAATTTTGCTAAGGTTTTCCAAAATATTTTTAGTTTGAAAATTATCACACTGCGTAGTGATCATAGTGGTGAGTTTATAAACCATCAATTACAAAACATTTGTAACGAAAACAGGTTTACTTATAACTTTTCATATCCGAGAACTTCACAACAAAATGATGTTGTTGAGCATAAAAAACATGTTTTAAAAGAATTGGCTCGGATCATGATAAGTGAAATGAGCATGCCTCAGTACTTTTGGGAGGATCTGATTAATACCACATGCCATTTCTTAAATAGGGTAAATGAGCAATCCTAGATAAGACACCTGAAGGTGTTTTTCATGTTGGCTGCATTAATGGTAAAACATACCTATTGTATTATGCAGGTTGCATATGTGTGAAGCTAATACAGGTTTTGTAGTGAATGTCATGATCGATGTCATGACATCCGTGTGTGACTGCAGGAGCTGTTATTGTTTATTAAATGTGTTTCCTGATTTATCCCTTTTATCTGTTTAGGAAACTTTTTATTGAGGGCTGCATATTTCGTCCAGAAGATCCTACCGACAACACATTGTATAACAGACAGTTGGCGTGTGAATTAGGTTAACTTTGTTAACCCTAATCTGTTTCTTAAAAAGCCCAAGGCCCAAGACTGCATATAAAAAGGACTGCAATCCTATTTTGGAACGCAAACAGAAGATTGTGTATTGTGAAGAACCGCTGTTCTGTAACTGTCTCGTGTGATCCAAGCAATTGTCCTTGATGATTGCGTTGGAATTAATTTGTGTTTTTGTAATGTCACTCTAAGATTTTAAGCACGAGTGTGTGTCTCTTGATTGAAGATTTTAAGCAGATCAAGGTGTGTTTTTGAAGAGTGTCTTCTATCTATAATTGTTTATTGTTTATGTGTAATCACTGTTGTGATTGAGGGGGAGTGGAATGGAGATATTCCATATCTAGGTAGAAGGGTCATTGGGTAGTGATTAAGTGAGAATTTGTAAACGAGGGAATTTAGCTTTGAATTGATACTACTGATAGTGGACTTCATCCTTGGCTTGGTAGCCCCCAGAGTAGGTTGTTTGAATCGAACTGGGTAAACAATTCTGTGTGTTCTTTATTGTTTTTATGCTGTTTTGTTATTACTGTCTGTGTTGCATAATTGTGGATGTCTTAACATCCAGTTGGACATCGAGCGTGTGTTACTAGAATTTTCAACACCATACGAGTTACTTAAAGGTAGGATACCAAACATTTCTTACTTTCACATTTTTCGGTTGCAAATGTTTCATTTTAAATAACAAAAAGAATAATCTTGGTAAATTTGATGTTAAATCCAATGAAGGGATATTCCTTGGGTACTTATCTTCGAGTAAAGCATATATAGTTTACAATCATAGAACATCATCGGTCAAAGAATCTATTCATGTAACATTTGATGAATCCTCACCCCAAAATATGGGGAAAAGTGTTCGTTCTGATATTTCAAGTGTGATAATGTAAAATTTGATAAACGAAGAAAGTCCCAAAGTGAATCCTCCTTCAACAAAATACGAGGACATTAATGAAGATAAATAGAAAATCTCACATGAGTAAGACAAACAAAAGACCTCAAATCATCTGCCTCAAGATTGGACGATTGCAAAAGATCGTCTTCAAATACTATGAGATATCAAAAGAGGTGTAAGTACTAGATCTCAGGTTAATAATTTTTGTAAGTACTCTGCTTTTATCTCTCAAATTTAACCTAAAATTATATATGATGTGTAGCAACCTGCCTAAAAATGAAAACTTAGAGAGTCGCCACCTATTCTACCAAGGCGAATAGGAAACCTTACGTAGTTGAGAGATCGGGGTAAGATACTATATTCAGGTCGAGGGAAGGTGTTAGGCACCCTCAACCCTTTCCTAAAGGCTAACATTTAAAGATAAAGGTTTATGGCTAACTGTTAAGGTTTTATAGCTAAAGAATCGAACAGGGGGAAAATTGAAATTTTGAGGAGGGGGACTCGCCTTGTTACCAAGTGCCTACGTATCTCCTTAGGGAGAATCAGAGTCAACGTAGTTCGGGGGACGGGTTGTACGCCCTTAAGGTTTGAAATTTGATTTGAAGGTTTGAAGGCTTTGAATAGCCTGTCGTAGATAAAAATCTGTATTTGGAGTTTGAAGTTTGAAAAACGTTTGAAAAATGTTTTGAAGTTGTTTTAGATGTTCTGGGCGTACAACCCTGATTTGGCACAATTAACCGCGATGATCAATAGGTTTGATCACCATAGTCAAAAGATTAGGGGTTTTGTACCATTACCAATTCAAATCGATTGATTCGATTATCACTAATAATGAATTATTGTGTTTTATTATTTTTTTGTGAATTTTATTTTGTATTGTTACCCCTCATAACCGATTAACACGATTACAAATAATAACAAATTGGAATTTAGAAAACAGGAAAGTTAATCATCACAACTAATAAAATAGTTGCAACCATTTAACTTAAATAGAAATCATTTGTATTTTAATTAAATAAACATTTTAATTAAAATTATTGTTGACCATAGCGATTAATCGATTTAATCGGCACGAACAACAAATTAGAACTTTTAATATAAATATCATATAATAATTTATTTAAAAAAAACAATTATTATTATATTAATAAATATATTTAAAAGTATTTTAATTTAAACAAATAAATAATTTAAATTATTTTTGGCTTGTTGAGATTAGGATTAGGTGTGGTTATTACTAGGGTGTATGGTATGGATGATGAACCAGGATTCGTTGGATCTAATTTAATGAAATTCTATGGCTCAGATCTGTGGACACATGGTGAACCTAAGGACATGCAAACACACAGGATTCAGGGTGAGAAATTTAGAAAAAATAATAAGGGGAGCGAGGATTCGAACCCCCACCCCCACGCTCACACAAACTGTTCATTACCACACCAACCACGCAACGCGCGTGTCTGAGATTCACCTCCATCGAATTACATATAAAACATAAAACCAAAAGAAATTCAGCGCGCGAAATTTCAAACCAACGAATCAAGATGTGACAACACATCATCACCTACCTCCAGCCCTGTATTTTTTCTGGGGATTAGCTACGAAATAGCTACGAATTCCCTTCGTAGCAATCAAACCTGAGAAATAGCGATTAGGGCATATATTCACATAAATCTTTCGCACCACCCCCAATCTCTTCGTTTTATTCATGCGAACCTAACCATGCCTATGATTTAACCTAATTTTACTCCTAATGGAAAACCCCAAATCAAAACCCTAACAACCTATTCGACCTTCAATGGCCGCTTATGTATCAGACACGCAAACTTCAAACAATCAATCCAGAAACGATCATAACAACCACACAAAGCATAATACACAAACAATTCAACATATAGATGCCACAATGATGCTAATCGACCAAAAATTCAGAGACGCATACCTTGGCAAATTGGAGGAAGTTCTGGGGGTGTTGGGGTCGAGCAAAGATCCAGACACGTACAGAAGCCTTTGAGGAACCTTTTGCAATCTTTAGAAACTCTTGAGAGTCTCTAATTCCTCAAATCCGAATCTTGGTTTTGAGTGACTTTTTTGTGTTCTTGCAATTGTGCTTTCTCTCAGAATTTCGTCCCCTAATCCTATGCTCTAAGTTGTGTACTTATAGGAGGGTAGAATTAGGTTAAAATTCTGTCCAAAACTTCCCTTGAATCCAATCTTGCTTCTTTGAAAAAAATTGATTTTATTTCTTGAATAAAAAGTTTCTAATTTGGTCCAAATATTGTATCACTCCTTTCCATTTGATTTAGCACGAAAATAACAATATATTTTGCCATTAATACTGATTGAAATTGGCCTACATGAATATTTTACCATAATATTTGATTTTTCATACTTAATTAAATCATAAAATGAAATAAAAAAATATATTAAATCAATTAATATGCTAAATTTAGTGCCCTTTTGTTTTGGATAAGCTAAAGGCTTGTGGATCAAGTTTGTACCATAAAAACATAGGCCCATTTGCAAGATTTCTCAATTTGAACCCTCCTTTTTCATATTTGGTCCTCCAAAATCAACCAACTTTGATCAAGCATATCTCACTCAATTTTCAAGCTATGAGAGAGTTCTAATACTTTTTGGAAACCTCAAAGTGTCCTCTACAAGCCACTTTGGAACATATTTTTCATTTGGAGCTTTTATCTTGATCATATCCTCTCTGACAAAAAATTGCTTTTGAAGGATGCCTGAAAATGACCTGTAATCTTTTGCACTGTATCTCTCAAATGAATCATTTCTAGCCCTGGCTTGTGAGAGACGAATTTGTAGATAATCCAATTTCCTTCAACATAGGCTTTGAGTGGGGAATTTTTGATGTTCCATGTGAAAGTTATGCCCAGTCAAAGTTGGGTTGACTTTCTCCTAAGAAACCCTAATTTGAACCTTTTTGTATTTGTTCATCTCTGAGTTTCTATTAATGGAATCATGATCATTCTTGATCAAATGATGGTTATACTCCTCTATACTTGATGTTTGACCAATGATCATAATTTGAATCATGCTTTGATTGCAGTTGACCTTTAGGTTTGAATCAGTTGACTGTGGATCTTGGGGATTGTTTGAGCAAAGCTTTGGCATTGAATCTTGAACTCTGAATCATTGTGAATGGAACATGGAGGGCAAATTTTGGGGTATGACAGCTGCCCCTGTCCAATCTTCTTGAACCTGAAGAGGTAGAAGATGATTGGACACTGAAATGCCCTGAAATTTGCTTGCGTAGGGAAAGAGCTCTGTGGGAGATGGGCTTATAGATGCCACCCATTTGTCTGGCAGGACACTTGTCTAAAGCATATGCTTTTCTGACCTTGATCATTTGATTGTATTTGAGGAGAGAAGAAGTAACGTCTTACATAAGACTATCTGAAGAGGTTTCTGGAATGGATATGAAAATTTGTCTTGAAGAAGACTACCTAAAAAGGTACTTAAAAAAAGGAATGTCTTGAAGAAGACTACCTGAAGAGGTTCCTAGAAGGGATCGTAGGACTTGTCTTAAAGAAGACTATCTGAAAATGTTTTTAGCAACTGTGAGGAATGTCTTTAAAGACGACTACCTGAAAAGGTTGAAAGATGTTTTAGGAAGGACTACCTACAGAGGTTCTTAGAAAAAGAATGTCTTGGAGAAGACTACCTAGAGAGGTAAGAAGGGATTGGATACATGTTTCGAAAAGATTACCTAAAAAGGTAAGATACATCTTAAACAAGACTAACCTATAAAAATATTTGGAAAGGGTGTGATATGTCTTAGACAAGACTGACCTGGAGAGGCTCTTAGACAGGATATGATACGTTTTAAACAAAACTCACCTAAACAAATTCCTATAAAGGACATGAAGCGTTTTAAACAAAACTACCTATAGAGGTTCCTACAAAGGGAATGATATGTTTTAAACAAAACTACCTATAAAGGTTCCTATAAAGGATATGACATGTTTTAAACAAAACTACCTATAAAGGTTCCTATAAAGGATACCATATATTTTAAACAAAACTATCTAGAAAGATTCCTATAGAGGGCGTGGGATGTTTTAAACAAAACTACCTAGAAAGGTTCCTATGAAGGGTACGAAGCATTTTAAACAAAACTACCTAGAAAGGTTCCTATAAAGGGAATGATGAGTTTTAAACAAAACTATCTAAAAAGATTCCTATAAAGGATATGAAATGTTTTAAACAAAATATCTAAAAAGATTCCTATAGAGGATATGAAACGTTTTAAACAAAACCATCTAAAAAGATTCCTATAAAGGATGCGAGTTTTAAACGGAATTTCCTAGAAAGGTTTGGGATATGTCTTAAACAAGACTGCTTGGGAAGGTTAGGATAGTTATCTTGGACAAGACTACCTGGAGAGGTAAGAAACTGTTTAATTGCTTCTGGATTGCCTTTGAAGAAAGACTTGGAATGAAGTATTGGAATTGTATCTGTTAAGATTGAATCGTTGATACGATCATGTTTGCGTGGTAATTTGATGATAACATCTTTTTGAAGTGAAGTGACCTGAAAAGGTAGCGTTAGTTGTATGCAATGTCATGATGCATGTGTCATGTAATGAGATTCTCAAAATAAATGAGAATTATGCATGTATGCTTATCCCACACTGCGGGATGTGAATGGTACAGGCGTGAGAAGATCAAATATGCAACAATGCTTTTTGTATGATGCCAATGTGACTTCCCGAATATTGGAAATTTTGAGAGACGTGCCCCTTAATCTGAAGGAGGGACCTTTCGAGGGAACTCGAATTTCACCATGTCTTTCCTGATATGCATTGCCCTAGTGTTTGAATTCTTGAAAGATATGCCCCCTAGTCAATAGGATTCTGGATTGTATGCCCCTGTTCTAGGAAAACCCTCTGAACGTGGTTTCCCCATCTAAGGGTTTTTTATCAGGAATGATCGTCTTTGATTAGACCAATTTAGAGGTCTCCTTGATGCTAAGTGTTGGTTTGAATATGAAGCAGATGCTGAGTCATGCGTTTCGGTCGCGCCTGACGGATAGTGATTTGCTGAGTACTCATGAATGAGATGATGTCTGCTATAAGATTACCTGAAGAGGTCCTTGGAAAGAATGAGAAATTGTCTTAAACAAGACTGTGTAACACCCTTCTAAAAACCCCCAGTGAAAAACATAAATAATCAGAGTAATCATACAACAAGGATGTTACAATTAATAAAATAAAGAAAACTCCAAGTCGTTTATCATGCTTTATTAGATTTAAACCAAATATCAAAACATGTGTTTAGCACAGCGGAAACTCATTTTAACAATGTTAAGAAACATATCCAAACAAATCAACAATACATAATCCGTAACCAATATTGGCAACAATCTATATCAAGTAACTCTATGACTATCGACCCCCAGTGTTACAAGATCAGAGCATGACCGACACGACTCCACATAACCGGATAAACTCTACGAGTCATCCTCACCGATCGCTTAAACCGCCACTTAAATCTGAAATCATCAAAGTAAGGGTGAGACTACATCATAATTAAATAGCATTATAAATCATCAGATATAGAATTTCATAAGCAATTATCCACCCTACTTAGCATATTCGGATTTATCAATTCATACCAATCACAAGCACAAGTAAAAATATGCACCAATAACACCACACAATCATAACACCGGATTTCATCCTGACATGTCACAATTTATACAAAGACCATGCAGACTCTTATGCATGTGGTACCATACATGGGATAAACCCATCCAACTGATCTTTTTCATCACCGAGATACAGTTTAACCAGCACAAATTCCACACAATGGGAATTATGCCCACCATTTTGATCCATTTCATCACCGGGATCCATCACCAAAAATGTATGCGAATGAATGCAACATATAACATGCTTACAACATCACCAATCCGATGTATCACATCGTCTCATTATCATCACCAATTCATCACCGATAAGCATGCATAGTTTTAGCATTCATACAATTATATCACACGCATACATGTAAAACATCACCCAATAAATAATATAAACACGATACAAAACTCGGACCTTACGTCCATATCACCTATTCATCATATACAATTCACACCACATATAACATCAATCACAGTTATATCATTACAACATCACCACATTGTCACATTAACCAAATCATGCACACAATGTACAAAACACGTCATAAACGAAATAAATCAAGGTTTTCAAAATAAAATCAAGTTATTGTTGTTTTCTTTACTTTATATCGTAGAGTATTTAATTTAAGAAACAACGTCCAAAACGGCGTCTAAAACGGACTTACGGTTCAAAAATTAGAAGCTTTTAAAGTTAGAACAGTTTTCAAAACGTGCTGCTGGAATTTTGTACTGGAACCCGGTTCGTCCCATATGGGAACCGGTTCCTGGACCCAAAAATGCCATTTTTAACGTTTACAAACACTGGAACCCGGTTCCTCCCACATGGGAACCGGTTCCTACGAACCCAGTAGCTGAAAAAAGTGATTTTTAAGACTTTTATGCATCCCAAACACATACCAACTCATACCATTACGAAATTGATCACCAATAACATCAAAATACTCCACAACACCATATAACAATACTACATCATCAATTGCAGTCAATTCATCAAATCACACATGTCAGTGTTGGTATTTCACAAAACCTAACATCCCAAATAGAGATTCTAATCCCTTAATTCAATCCTATCATCATCAAAATCATAATACTACATAATTAGAGTAATCACCCCTTACCTGGAAGTAGTTTCTTGATTCTCCTTGAGCTTTGGGGTTTTCCTCCTCCTTGCTCCTCTTCTCTTCTCTTGTTCTTTCACGTGTTCTTCCTTTTCTCTCCAACTTTTCATTTTTTCACGTACTGACTCTTTTTTCCATATTTCCCTTATTTTATGAAAACATAAAATGGTTAGTAATGGGCTTACTCACTTAACACCCCCATACTACTAACCTCACCATCCGGCCCAATGGCCCTTGAATCCATAATCCTACAATAATTCAACCAAATACCAAAATAATTTCTAATAAATAATTTAATTTCCAATTAAATTAAAATTAGAAAATATGGGGTGTTACAACTCTCCCCCACTAAAAGAGTTTTCGTCGTCGAAAACATACTTCAAGTGAAAAGTCTCGGATAGGAGTCCTTCATCTGACTCTCCCGCTCTCAGTTAACACTTTCCTAGTCGAACCTCAAAATTCATCTGTCATAACCACCATAAGAATGCCTCATGTATTCAATCTCAGCTCTTACGTCGCATTTGACCATCCCAAGGTGTACCAATCGCCAGCCATATCTCCCAAAGGTTAACGACAATGGAGCGTCAAGGTGCGACTCATACAATAAGCCCAATAACTGAGTAATATAATTACACAACCATGGTATGACCACACCCGATCAGCACTGCAGTAAAGCATTTCATCTACCGAATGTACCAACCTTAGACACACTTTTCCATCTGAGCGATGAAATAACGCTCACACTTTTCACCAACTACTTACTTCAAGAGCTCGATAATAACATTCCTATACCATTGAATTTCAACTATCTGACTCCTCTCAAGTCATACCAGCAATTATCCAACACGTTACATTCCGCTTTTTCTGCACTATTTTGATTACTCATTACAATCGTCATTACCAATTAGACTCCTGAGTTATACCCAACTCTGGACCTCTTTACTCATTCGTTCAAGAATCATTCTTTACCATCCATGGTACTAATCCACCACTCGTCAATACTTACTCACACTCAAAAACAATTTCCTGATTTACTTCATCTATTTAAACATTCCAACCATCAGCATGAGTACACACAAGTAATTATAATCACACTCATCATCCCTAAGATACCATTGCTTATAAAATAGCTCAAACTGAAGTCCGCCCTTCTCCGAGAATTAAATCAACTTCGTCTTTCATAAAGTATAATTCCTCATTATATCTGGAAATCTACAATAATACCTTACAACGAAACAAAATTATTATAACATCATATAGTATCAACTCATCGCCTTAACTTCGGTGAATACATACTCGTTAACTAAGTACATCCACAATAACATACTCATCATCTCGGCAATTATTTTAAAAGAGTACTAATTCTCCGAAATGACATCCTTTCATCCATTAGGTTATAAATCCAACACATAGATCAATACACATCCTCTACGTAGGCTCATGACATATTAATTCCTCACTGTCCACGAGTAATACTCATAACACTACTTTACATCACACTTTCGTTGCGCGATTCTGATTACCCGTCTTAAGTAACCGTCCAATATGTTGCACTTTTTCATATTCACTTCTTCATAAATTCATACAACATGGTGAGTGATTATTCTCACGGCTTAGCATCCATCATATCCTAAACCATTAAGGTAACAAACAAGCTCATCCTATCTATATGATTCCGTCTACTATCAACAAGAGATTAAGGGTGATCAAGTCCTCAATTTGTCAATAGATAACCGACAACCATATTTAAGCATAAACCGTCGTTATTACATAATAGTGTCCTTTTCCGAGTTTGCACTCAAACTCATTAACATTGTCATAGCTCGATAATTCACCTTGAGTCTTTACAACTTGCACACTTCCCTTTCATTGGATCTTGTCGGTGAGACACCAACGTCCAAACGTTTTACACAACGCTTCATAGTCACTTAGCATCACACACCTATTAAGTACTTCCAAACTTCATAATCACTAGTATACTCGTACCTTTCTATTTATCTCGTTCTGAATCAAAATGCTCATCTAGTAAAAGACCGCGATAACGATCATACTCTTGGTTTCACTCTAAATCCCATGACATCTCTTGCGCCCAAGTATCATTCCACTCGGAGTCTCAACAAATTCTTCCTCACTCCAATAGGTGTAAGAAATCCTCTCCAATTCTTCTTCTATAGATGTCGTTGCTTTGGCATCATAAATACGACTTCAACCATACTAAAACTTATTTCACCTTTTCTACTAATTCACTCCTCACTAAAATCCATCGGTACTCAAATCATCTTTATTACCAAACATCTCATTAACTTATTCCTCAACAACATATTCTACTCAATTTTGTTTCAAACAATCTCGGTAGTAGGCATTCCTATTTAACAAGTTTCACGCTTCCTTAACCGACTTCAGAATATCTCCTCATAGGATCAAAAGTTATGAGTTTTTAAAAGAAAACAATTTTCCAAAAACATACAGTAGAACCCGGTTCCTCCCACACAGGAACCGATTCCTGGCTGCTTCCCATGACTCGTCTCTGATTTTTACTATGGGGAACCGGGTTGTCTCTATCTGGGAACCGGTTCCCAGCAACCCAGAATTCCCACGCCTCTGTTTTTATAATGAGAACTCGGTTCCTCCCACACAGGAACCGGTTCCTACGCACCTGTACAGCAAAATTCATAGTTTTGACAGCAAAAGCACTTTTCTCCATCCACTAATTCGTCCCCAAACGAATATTACACATAAACATCACCAAATTGTGCATTGTAGCGCATTTCAAACAAGTTTTAAACATCAAATAACAACATATATCATGGTTATTAATTCAGCTTCACAATGCCCCAAACGACACTTAAATCAGACACTCGGATCTCAAGATATGAATTTTCCAATCGTTGTCCGAAAATGCAACACCGACATCATGCAGCGACACACCTTAAATGATATTTCAAAAACTCCTCAAATGGTACAATTAATTCCTAAAATTGCTTCTCAACAAACCTTTTAATTATTCCTTCACTCCATTCAACTCTGACACTGTCATCCTGTGCCGTACCAACAAACAAGTCTAGTTCTAAGAGCACGCGTAACCGCAACTTCACCTCTTTCCAACATCATCCTGTCACAATTAAATATGTTACAGCTTCTGCAACCATTTTTATAAAAAAGTTCATCTCTTTAGCTTTCTGACGCTTCAAACGGAACTCAAATCGGATGTCCAGAACTCCAGTTATGAATTTTCGAAGTTCTGCAGCTATTCAGCAATTTTCCTGCGTTTTGCTTACGAAAATTTCACTCCAAAACTCATTCTCTTCAACTTGATCATATTCCAAATAGCCCCTTATCATATCTCTTCACTTCCAAACATTATTATAACTTGAGCAACACATCCCATTGCCGAAGTGCGATTTCTGAAACATTACGACAACAATCCTCTTTGCAACTTGCAACTGAACCTCTTCCGACACGCACAGCTACTCAACTGACAACTATGCAGCCCCTCAGCAGAGCTGATACATTGCAACTTCCTAATTTCCTCTCCTACAAATATTCATCAATTACTTCTAATCATCTTTCTTCAAGACGTTCCAACTTAACTATCAGTCAAGTCCTAATTTCAAGTCACCTTCGATTCCGAAAACAACAACTCCAACAACGCTCGCACTGTTGCCAACAACATCCTACTGAATCAATTGTCTTACAACTAAAACATAACCGAGAAGCGAAGCTTCTCTCCCACTTGTTTCAAACCAACTTCCACAACAAACAACCAAGTACCGACAGTGATTCACTCACATGTCGCGTACCAAGGGATAATATACCGACAGTATTCAACTGTCGTGCAACTCAATTGACTCGACATTTGGCCGGACGGACCGACCTGCTCTGATACCACTATTGTAACACCCTTCTAAAAACCCCCAGTGAAAAACATAAATAATCAGAGTAATCATACAACAAGGATGTTACAATTAATAAAATAAAGAAAACTCCAAGTCGTTTATCATGCTTTATTAGATTTAAACCAAATATCAAAACATGTGTTTAGCACAGCGGAAACTCATTTTAACAATGTTAAGAAACATATCCAAACAAATCAACAATACATAATCCGTAACCAATATTGGCAACAATCTATATCAAGTAACTCTATGACTATCGACCCCCAGTGTTACAAGATCAGAGCATGACCGACACGACTCCACATAACCGGATAAACTCTACGAGTCATCCTCACCGATCGCTTAAACCGCCACTTAAATCTGAAATCATCAAAGTAAGGGTGAGACTACATCATAATTAAATAGCATTATAAATCATCAGATATAGAATTTCATAAGCAATTATCCACCCTACTTAGCATATTCGGATTTATCAATTCATACCAATCACAAGCACAAGTAAAAATATGCACCAATAACACCACACAATCATAACACCGGATTTCATCCTGACATGTCACAATTTATACAAAGACCATGCAGACTCTTATGCATGTGGTACCATACATGGGATAAACCCATCCAACTGATCTTTTTCATCACCGAGATACAGTTTAACCAGCACAAATTCCACACAATGGGAATTATGCCCACCATTTTGATCCATTTCATCACCGGGATCCATCACCAAAAATGTATGCGAATGAATGCAACATATAACATGCTTACAACATCACCAATCCGATGTATCACATCGTCTCATTATCATCACCAATTCATCACCGATAAGCATGCATAGTTTTAGCATTCATACAATTATATCACACGCATACATGTAAAACATCACCCAATAAATAATATAAACACGATACAAAACTCGGACCTTACGTCCATATCACCTATTCATCATATACAATTCACACCACATATAACATCAATCACAGTTATATCATTACAACATCACCACATTGTCACATTAACCAAATCATGCACACAATGTACAAAACACGTCATAAACGAAATAAATCAAGGTTTTCAAAATAAAATCAAGTTATTGTTGTTTTCTTTACTTTATATCGTAGAGTATTTAATTTAAGAAACAACGTCCAAAACGGCGTCTAAAACGGACTTACGGTTCAAAAATTAGAAGCTTTTAAAGTTAGAACAGTTTTCAAAACGTGCTGCTGGAATTTTGTACTGGAACCCGGTTCGTCCCATATGGGAACCGGTTCCTGGACCCAAAAATGCCATTTTTAACGTTTACAAACACTGGAACCCGGTTCCTCCCACATGGGAACCGGTTCCTACGAACCCAGTAGCTGAAAAAAGTGATTTTTAAGACTTTTATGCATCCCAAACACATACCAACTCATACCATTACGAAATTGATCACCAATAACATCAAAATACTCCACAACACCATATAACAATACTACATCATCAATTGCAGTCAATTCATCAAATCACACATGTCAGTGTTGGTATTTCACAAAACCTAACATCCCAAATAGAGATTCTAATCCCTTAATTCAATCCTATCATCATCAAAATCATAATACTACATAATTAGAGTAATCACCCCTTACCTGGAATTAGTTTCTTGATTCTCCTTGAGCTTTGGGGTTTTCCTCCTCCTTGCTCCTCTTCTCTTCTCTTGTTCTTTCACGTGTTCTTCCTTTTCTCTCCAACTTTTCATTTTTTCACGTACTGACTCTTTTTTCCATATTTCCCTTATTTTATGAAAACATAAAATGGTTAGTAATGGGCTTACTCACTTAGCACCCCCATACTACTAACCTCACCATCCGGCCCAATGGCCCTTGAATCCATAATCCTACAATAATTCAACCAAATACCAAAATAATTTCTAATAAATAATTTAATTTCCAATTAAATTAAAATTAGAAAATATGGGGTGTTACAGACTGCGCTTTAAACAAAGCTCAAAGGGATATGTTTGTGAGGAGTGTCAAAAATATTCCTATAGAGGACAAGGACTGTTTTTGTGGTGTTTTAAACAAAACTTAGGAAAAGACATCTTGGAGAAGATTACCCTAGAAAGGATGGTGAACTGTCTTAGAGAAGACTCGATACTTTAAACAAAGTTTGATAAGGTTTTTGGAAGCATAAGGGAAGTTTTGAACATGTCTTAAAAAGACTAACTGAAAAAGTCAAGAGATGTCTTACAGAAGACTACCTAGAAAAGGTTCGTAGAAAGGCAACTGTCTTAGAGAAGACTGTCTGAAAGGGTTTGAAAATAGAAAGGATAAGAAGATGGGTCTTTAAGAGACTGTCTGAAAAAGGTTCCTAGAAAGGGTAAGGAGTGTTTGAACATGTCTTAAAGAAGACTGCATGGATAGAATGAGAAATATCCTATAAAGGTTCCTGGAAAGGATGTGAGAGTGGTATTGATACCATCTGATACTGAGCGATCTTTGCAACGTGCCCCCAGGTAATGGACTTGCCCCATGGGCTATTCAGCGTCCTTGAGATATTCCTATGGATCTTGATTAGATTGCCCCATGCAACTTCTCCCTGATGTTAACATTTAAATCTATATAGACAAGTGTACTTTATAATGAAATTCATAAGATGCGAATGCATATGTCTGTCTTGAAAGTTTAAAAACATTTTTGAGTAAAACGAAGTTTTTTTTTTGTAAGAAAGTGATATCAACTCAAGAGTTATAGTAGACCTTAAGGAGTCGGGATACCTTTGGTAACGGTATGCTTTCGAACTAACCATGCTTCAGTTAGGACTTTTAAGGGTTGTAACGTGGCCTGGTTCACGGTTTTAAGAAACAAAGGATAGAGGCTCAAAGTTTATTTGTACCCATCCCAATCTTCGTGATGTTCTCCAGTCCTATGCTCAGTTAACTATGCATTTAGTCTCCAAAAGAATTTGGGGAATTATGACATTGTCATGATGGTTCAAAAACCAATGGTTTATCTGCAAAGGCAGTCATTCTCCTTTTTTTGTAATATCTTCCTTTTGTCGAGGGTATGTAGTAACCTTTTTTCGACTTTGTTATCCCTAACTTTTGCCTGAACTGTTTGTTTTAAAACTGCAGTCAGCGGGATGCCCCAATGTTGCCTAAGTCTCCTTAATAGGTTTTGACTCAGCAGGCTTTTGCATTGCTTTCTCTTTTTTTTCTTTGCGGATATTGACTGCCAGGCTTAATCATGACGGGGAACCATCGGTGATTATGTTCAAAGGAACAACTTGGAATAATTAAGTTAACTGAGCAGCTACCCTACCCCAGGTTATGCATGAAGGGTTTTATTTTATATGAAGGAAAACTCCTACTTCTTTAGGCTCAAAGGGGTTGACAAGGGATTAACATCCTTATATCTCCGTTATTTAGGAATTGAAACAATGCCTGTACATCGTCAACACGGTCTGTTCGAAAGCGTAGTGTATGAAATTGTGATATCGTTTTCGTCATTCTCCCTCAAAAGGTGTACGACTTTAATCGAGAGTTGAATATCACAAAGAAGAAAACCGAGTAAAAACACAGTTTTAAATATAGTGAGAACACTAGGAATGAATCAAGACAAACATAAGCAATGCATTAATGATTGTTGTAAAGTACATAGCATATGTCATAAGGCTAATGTTTAAACAAACGGAAAGAAATTGCGAATGAAAACAAAACTAATGATCTAAGAAATCCTCCTTCTAGCCACTTATGGCTTTAGACTTGCTAGGATCTTCGAACTCAATGAGCCCTTCTTCAATTAAATCTTGTATCTTGTGCTTCAACGGCCCACAATCCTCTGTATCATAACCAGGACTGCCTGAATGATAAGCGCACCTAGCATGATGTTTGTATCCAGGAGCGGGTTTAGCCGGAGCTGAGTATGGAGGCAGCAGAGTTACCAAGTTCTGACTGAGCAGATGTTGCAGAGCTTGAGACAGTGGCATGTGCAATGGGGTGAATGATCGTTTTGGCTTGGACCTCCAGGGGCGTTGGCCACCCTGTTGTTTTTGCTGATCCTTCTGTTGTAGTGTTGGTGTCTGATTAACCAGGATCGCTCCAACAGTGTTGGGTTCCCTTTTTCCGTCATATGACTTCTTTGTGTGATAGGAACCTGAGGGCCTTCATGAATTCTAGCATCTGAGCCATACCTCCTTTAACCTCTTCCATACTAACCTTTAGTTGATCCACGTCCTCACGAAGGGCGGTTTGATTCTGTTCTAGCTGCTCCATCGATTTCTTTTGCTGAAATCTTATTTGATAAGACGGTCGGGATGTTAGGTTATCCTTCCCAATGGTCCCTTGCTCTGGAGATAGAAGAGAAATCTTCTCTTAATGCCATGAAAATGATGTGTATGCCATGCATGATATGTATGATATCCTCTTTTCTTTCTTTTTTTTTTTGAATAAAATATGATGCAAGAATGCCCCTGATGTATGATGAATGGAAAAAGAAATAATAATAAAAATTATCAACACATATATATATAGCACATAATCACATAGGTTCATAGGTCCGACGTAGCGGCTCTTGGAAGCCAACCTTTTTATAAGGGGGTTCTAGAAGGTCTCATGGGGTCGTTCGTAGCCTCCGAGACTTTTTGTCTCTTTGGGTTTTAGAACAACTCATTTTATCCATGAGGTTCGAATTTTTGGGGTAGGTTCTCGGAGAGATCAGCCAAGTATCCGGTCCTGCCCTCAACAAAGTCAAGCCTCGTTTTGGACATTTCCGAATACTCAACCCACTCCGAGTGGAGTTATCAATGAGACTCGTAGGCGATTCATGCTCCCCTATTGATCTCAAAGTTAACTCCCACACTTAGGGTTTTAACATTACATAATATGTCAGCAGTGCATATAAAAATATGACAATTAGGCAATTAAATATAAATATATTAACATAAACAATTAAATATAAACATATTATAAACAATTAAATATTTTTAGATAAAAAACAAATAAATTTTTTTTAAAAAAAAATAAAAAATAATTACAAACCCTAAAAAAAAGGCGAATTAGCCAAACCCTAAAAAGTTGTCAAACCTAAACCCTGCCAAAACCTAAAACCTATAGGAGCATAGTATTCACCATTTAAGTTATCCCCAGCAGAGTCGCCAGCTGTAGCAACCTGCCTAAAAATGAAAACTTAGAGAGTCGCCACCTATTCTACCAAGGCGAATAGGAAACCTTACGTAGTTGAGAGATCGGGGTAAGATACTATATTCAGGTCGAGGGAAGGTGTTAGGCACCCTCAACCCTTTCCTAAAGGCTAACATTTAAAGATAAAGGTTTATGGCTAACTGTTAAGGTTTTATAGCTAAAGAATCGAACAGGGGGAAAATTGAAATTTTGAGGAGGGGGACTCGCCTTGTTACCAAGTGCCTACGTATCTCCTTAGGGAGAATCAGAGTCAACGTAGTTCGGGGGACGGGTTGTACGCCCTTAAGGTTTGAAATTTGATTTGAAGGTTTGAAGGCTTTGAATAGCCTGTCGTAGATAAAAATCTGTATTTGGAGTTTGAAGTTTGAAAAACGTTTGAAAAATGTTTTGAAGTTGTTTTAGATGTTCTGGGCGTACAACCCTGATTTGGCACAATTAACCGCGATGATCAATAGGTTTGATCACCATAGTCAAAAGATTAGGGGTTTTGTACCATTACCAATTCAAATCGATTGATTCGATTATCACTAATAATGAATTATTGTGTTTTATTATTTTTTTGTGAATTTTATTTTGTATTGTTACCCCTCATAACCGATTAACACGATTACAAATAATAACAAATTGGAATTTAGAAAACAGGAATGTTAATCATCACAACTAATAAAATAGTTGCAACCATTTAACTTAAATAGAAATCATTTGTATTTTAATTAAATAAACATTTTAATTAAAATTATTGTTGACCATAGCGATTAATCGATTTAATCGGCACGAACAACAAATTAGAACTTTTAATATAAATATCATATAATAATTTATTTAAAAAAACAATTATTATTATATTAATAAATATATTTAAAAGTATTTTAATTTAAACAAATAAATAATTTAAATTATTTTTGGCTTGTTGAGATTAGGATTAGGTGTGGTTATTACTAGGGTGTATGGTATGGGTGATGAACCAGGATTCGTTGGATCTAATTTAATGAAATTCTATGGCTCAGATCTGTGGACACATGGTGAACCTAAGGACATGCAAACACACAGGATTCAGGGTGAGAAATTTAGAAAAAATAATAAGGGGAGCGAGGATTCGAACCCCCACCCCCACGCTCACACAAACTGTTCATTACCACACCAACCACGCAACGCGCGTGTCTGAGATTCACCTCCATCGAATTACATATAAAACATAAAACCAAAAGAAATTCAGCGCGCGAAATTTCAAACCAACGAATCAAGATGTGACAACACATCATCACCTACCTCCAGCCCTGTATTTTTTCTGGGGATTAGCTACGAAATAGCTACGAATTCCCTTCGTAGCAATCAAACCTGAGAAATAGCGATTAGGGCATATATTCACATAAATCTTTCGCACCACCCCCAATCTCTTCGTTTTATTCATGCGAACCTAACCATGCCTATGATTTAACCTAATTTTACTCCTAATGGAAAACCCCAAATCAAAACCCTAACAACCTATTCGACCTTCAATGGCCGCTTATGTATCAGACACGCAAACTTCAAACAATCAATCCAGAAACGATCATAACAACCACACAAAGCATAATACACAAACAATTCAACATATAGATGCCACAATGATGCTAATCGACCAAAAATTCAGAGACGCATACCTTGGCAAATTGGAGGAAGTTCTGGGGGTGTTGGGGTCGAGCAAAGATCCAGACACGTACAGAAGCCTTTGAGGAACCTTTTGCAATCTTTAGAAACTCTTGAGAGTCTCTAATTCCTCAAATCCGAATCTTGGTTTTGAGTGACTTTTTTGTGTTCTTGCAATTGTGCTTTCTCTCAGAATTTCGTCCCCTAATCCTATGCTCTAAGTTGTGTACTTATAGAAGGGTAGAATTAGGTTAAAATTCTGTCCAAAACTTCCCTTGAATCCAATCTTGCTTCTTTGAAAAAAATTGATTTTATTTCTTGAATAAAAAGTTTCTAATTTGGTCCAAATATTGTATCACTCCTTTCCATTTGATTTAGCACGAAAATAACAATATATTTTGCCATTAATACTGATTGAAATTGGCCTACATGAATATTTTACCATAATATTTGATTTTTCATACTTAATTAAATCATAAAATGAAATAAAAAAATATATTAAATCAATTAATATGCTAAATTTCGTGCCCTTTTGTTTTGGATAAGCTAAAGGCTTGTGGATCAAGTTTGTACCATAAAAACATAGGCCCATTTGCAAGATTTCTCAATTTGAACCCTCCTTTTTCATATTTGGTCCTCCAAAATCAACCAACTTTGATCAAGCATATCTCACTCAATTTTCAAGCTATGAGAGAGTTCTAATACTTTTTGGAAACCTCAAAGTGTCCTCTACAAGCCACTTTGGAACATATTTTTCATTTGGAGCTTTTATCTTGATCATATCCTCTCTGACAAAAAATTGCTTTTGAAGGATGCCTGAAAATGACCTGTAATCTTTTGCACTGTATCTCTCAAATGAATCATTTCTAGCCCTGGCTTGTGAGAGACGAATTTGTAGATAATCCAATTTCCTTCAACATAGGCTTTGAGTGGGGAATTTTTGATGTTCCATGTGAAAGTTATGCCCAGTCAAAGTTGGGTTGACTTTCTCCTAAGAAACCCTAATTTGAACCTTTTTGTATTTGTTCATCTCTGAGTTTCTATTAATGGAATCATGATCATTCTTGATCAAATGATGGTTATACTCCTCTATACTTGATGTTTGACCAATGATCATAATTTGAATCATGCTTTGATTGCAGTTGACCTTTAGGTTTGAATCAGTTGACTGTGGATCTTGGGGATTGTTTGAGCAAAGCTTTGGCATTGAATCTTGAACTCTGAATCATTGTGAATGGAACATGGAGGGCAAATTTTGGGGTATGACATGATGCTTTAGTTGATGAGGGGTGGTTACTTTCTATAAGAACTTACCCAATTTAAACGCAACGATGTTTGAGGACCTTGTTTCGCGTCCAGTTGATGAAACCTTCATTGGCACTAGAGGGATATTTATGAATAAATAAAAAAAAAGGCATAATTATTAGAAATAAATCAAGGCAAGTGTAAAATGGGTATAGTAAAGCTGAAGGAATAGACTATGAGGAGACTTTTGCTCCTATAGCTTGTCTAGAAGCTATTCGACTCCTTTTGGTATTCGCTTGCTACTTGAATTTTAAGATTTATCAAATGGATATTAAATCTTATTTTCTAAACAACTACATAAGCGAAGAAGTCTATATCTCACAGCCTCCTGATTTTAAGGATCACGAAAATCCTAACTATGTTTCTAAACTCAAGAGAGCCTCTATGGTTTCAAACAAGCTCCAAGAGCTTAGTATGAACGCCTTAGTAGATTTTTAATCAAACAAGGATTTAATCATGGTAAAGTAGACACCAATTTGTTTATTAGACACAAAGCTAAGCATGTTCGTTTAGTTTAAATCTTTGTCGATGATATTATTTTCGATTCTACTAATGAACCTTTTTGCCAAGAGTTTTCAACAAGGTCAATTTGAAATGTCCCTCATGGGAGAGCTCACATATTTCTTTGGATTGCAAATCAATCAAGAAAAATATGAAACTTTCATAAGCCAAGTGAAGTATTGCTTAGAGCTTCTCAAGAAGTTCAATATGCAAAATTCAAGAAGCATTTCAACCCCCATGGCGTCAAACATGTTGATTGACAAAGATGATAATAGAGTGGAGATCGACATCACCAAATATAGAGGTATTATAGTATCCCTGGTCTACTTAATGACAAGTAGGCCAAATATTATGTTTAGTGTGTGTATGTGTGCTAAATATCAGGGATCACCTAGAGAATCCCACTTTAAGATCGTAAACATAATTTATAGGTATCCTAATGGAACCTGGCAGCATGACCTTTGATTTCTCAATGGTAGAACAAGTAGCTTAGTAGATTTTTTATATTATGATTTTACAGAGGGCAAGTCGGATAGGAAAACACTAGTGGTACTTGTCACTTGTTTGGAAATTTTTTAGTTTCTTGGCACAGTAAGAAGCAGCATATTGTTGCTTTTTCTACCGCTGAGGCTGAACACATAGTCATTGATAGTTGTTAAGCATTAGTCTTATGGATAAAGCAATAATAACTAGATTACAATTTAAATCTTGACTGCATTCCAGTTAAGTGCGATAACTGCAGTGCAATAAGCCAATATAAGAATTTGACACTTCACAAACTAAACATATAGAATTCTGACACCATTTTCTTAGAGATCACGTTGAAAAAGGGGATGTTGCTTTTGAATATGTTGATACAAAAAATGAGCTTGCTGACATTTTTACAAAATAATTATCATCGAAACCTTTTAATAAGATTTAAAGGGAATTGGGAATCTTGGACTCCTCGTGTCTTAAGTAGTTGTGATTTCTATTTAGTTTAGTTTTCTATTTGTATTATGTTTTTCTATTTATTTTAGCGGTGGCACAAGTATACATATTTCATTCATCTTTCATTTGGAAAGATGACTATCACTTTGGATGATGTCTCTTTGTTGTTTCATATCCCCATCATCGGTAGATTTTTTACTGCTCCTATCATTAACTAGTCGACATCAATGCTATGGGTTGTAAAGGATCTACAAGTCACCGAGGAGGTCGTGCTAGAAGAGTTTAATTTTAAGAAGGGAGCTCACATTCTTATGTCTTGGCTGCGAGACAGGTACCACGAGCTTGTGAAGGCACATAAGTATGAGGTTTCCGCTAGGGAATACATGATACACCTAATGGAATGTATTATCTTTGAATATAAGTCAAATGCTTATATTTATGTTCAATACTTGTGGCTGCTCAGTAGTCTATAGGCTTCATGTTGAGCTTGGGGAGTAGTTGTGTTGACCGTGCTTTATACGACACTTGAAGTTGCGAATGTCTTTGAGACCAGACAACTTGCTGGTTATTTGAGTCTATTCTAGGTACACGAGCATTTCTTAATTGTTTTTATTTAATTATTGTTTGTGGCATTAATTAGTTTTTATTTCCTAGTGCTGGATATACGAGCATTTCCCCAACATCTGTGATATGAGAGTGCAACCTACCTCAACGGATGATCCACAGACGAGGACATGGAAGGCTAGGAAAGTCGTTCATGGTGGTGTTGCAGAGTACAAGAGGATGCTTGATGCTCTAACAGTAGATGATATTGTCTGGACACCATACACAACTCCCCCGACCCATCATGCATTTGATGACTCCTCCTTATATTCAGGTCATATGAGGTGGGAGACCTTGGTGGCTAAATACTTTCCTGAGGGGTGACTACGCAGTATGGTTATGTCTAGGGCATCTCTCAACTAGTTTCAAAGTCTCCAGATAGGGGCATTGACATATGGTTTCAGAGCAACATCATCAGTTATGCCCGTGGCATTAAGGCTAGCGTAATGAGGGTTTAACACCCTTCGCAATGTGAGGATCATTACCTGGAGTGGTATCTCACTATATCACACCCTCGTATCATACCATATACTGTAGGGTCTTTCGTTGATGAGGTTTATGAGTCTGACGTACAGGATAACGACGTGCCGCCGCCACCATCTCCACCAGGCACAAATGACCAATAACACCTCCAGCTAATCGTTGTTATTATGGATAAACTCATGGGTTTGTTAAACCCAAATGGTGAAGTTTTTACAGGATTATCTTTGCTAGCACACATAGCCCGTGTGGGGCCTATTTAGATTTTTGATTTGATAGTTGTATTTTTTGTATATTTTGTGACTCAGACTACTTATCACAGTAGTTTTTTTGGCAATTACATGTTTCCATTTGAAGATGAACATAACATAAATCAGCACATCAAACATAAATTAAAAATAACTAAACATGAAAACCCAGATACTACCATATGATTCTGGACGTTTTAGCATTTTGATTATGTCGTTGATAGATCTCGAAATATGCGCATCAAACTCGATTGGCCCCTTAGTTATCCTATAGAGAAATGATTTCTACATGACCATCACATCTTTATCGACCTTCAACTCATCCAGGTTGTATTTCACCCTTCCATTACTATCAATCCAATCGTCACTGTAATACGGTGAACTGACTTTTTAATCGATCGAAATGTCGCGGTTAAGCATGAGTCGCCACCGACTTTTATTTTATCCAAACAAATTCAGAAAGGCTAAAAGAAACAGAAAAAACCTTTTAAAGAAATCTAAGTTCGGGGGGTAATTTATGCAAAGGGAAGGTGTAAGGCACCCTTTGCATCCATGGTTTTCCATGGGCTCTTAATTGCTTTGCTTGCTCGTTTTCAGAAAATGTAGATGAAAGGGGAAAATGGACTTTAGCTCGTAAATGAGCGTAGCCAGTTTTTGAAGAATTTTGAGAAAGAATATAGAAAATAGAGCATGGCAAAGCAATTAGGGGCAATTACCTTAAACTCAGATGATAGGTCTCTTTTTAGCCTTTCAGAATGAAAGGGTCAATCCTTGCCATAAGAGGGCAGGAAGCCTTTCATTTGGAGGTTTGAAGGGTCATCGAATTATCTTTCGCCCAAAGACTGACCCATGCCATAAAGAGGCAGGTAGTCTAAGAGGAAGGATCTAGAATAGCCTTTCGTAGGCAACCAGAAGATACCTCAGCCTTTTCCGTAGGCAACTTTCGAGGGTCGAGGTCATGTTAGTGTATCGAAGGCAGCATCATTAGGGACCATGACCTTTAATTGAGGCAACATGGCTGAGGTATCCTCGTATTCGAGGGACTGGCTATTCTGCAAAAAAATACACAAGGCAACAGGCAACAGGCAACAGAGAGGGTTACCCAAAAGTGTGCGTGTGTGCACCAATCACGTGATCAATTCAGAATATACTATCTTATAATAGTTAAGTGATTCTAATTGAATTCAGGGTTGCACTCCCTAAAGTTACTAACCACAACAATTGATAAACAAATATAATTAAAGCAAATACGGGGAAGGGGAAAATGAAACCAGCGGAGGAAAGGGGAATTGAAACCAGTGGGATAATAATATTAATAGGTCTAACACGAGTAATAATTGATATCAGGGTTTAGGGTTACCGATACTCGAGGCTTTGGCATTTGGCAAACCCTGAAAATTAGGAAAAGCAAAATAAAATAGGGGTGAGTGCATTATCAATTCCTTTGGCAAATATGTTAACCCTAATCGTAAAATAAAAAGAAAAAAGAAAAAATATAGAAACTTAGCTTCGATTGAGAAGGTTGACGGTTAGAGGTTTTCTCGAAGCATTGACTCTGACCATCAGCAAAATAGTAGGAAGTGAGTGTATGAAAGTTCTTTTTAAATAAAAGACAAACCCTAAAATAAATAAAAATTTAAATAAGGTTTAGCTCAGGACTTAGCTTTATTAATAGGCATGGCGCGTAGTCGGGAGATGTATGATGATAAACCCTGAAAAGGATACAGACAAATATTTTTTAGTGTAGGGAGTAATCTTCGTAACCCCTGATTAGGGTACGAATTAATATGATTAACAGAATAAGTAAAATCCATTTAATTAAATATTGGTTTTTTAACCTAATTAATTAAATCAATGAAAATAGGGGTTTCGATTAATTATCTAACCCTAATAAACATTTTCTATTAATTACTAAAGAATTTAATTAAATAACTAAAGAAACCACATTGATTCAAAACATTAAAAAATCAAATTATTAATGATAGTTACAATAAATAAATATTTGTTATTTTTTGTACTTTTTATAAAAAAAGAAAATTAGTAACAATTTTTTTCTTTTTGAAAAATAAACATAAGTAAGTAAATAGAAAAGCTGAATGGTATAATTAATTGTAAATAAAATAAAAATTAAAGATTTCTTAGCTGTAATCATGTGTGGTGTGCTTGTGATGGTCCACGGTGATCTGGCGTTCCCAGGGCCCTTAGATTGTACCATGATGGAAATTTGATGGGGGAGATCGAAGGTGCATGATGTACGTGAGTAGGCTGGCCGCGCTGGATCGTAAGAGGTAAAACCTGAAAAACCAAAATAACATGCAAGAGCCAAGAGTCGAACTCATGTCTTTGCATATGGGAAGGCTATGTGAACGCTGCTATCTCCACTGGGGCAAGATCTGTAAGCTGTTAGTGGATTAACGTGCGTTAAATATAAAACAAAAAAGGACGCGATTAAGTAAAAAAAAAACGCTGCACGCGCGCTTCCCCTGGATCTGTTCGTCTTCATCATTCTCATGGCCAGACTTTTACCTACGGAATGCAGTCATGGGTAAAACCTCTTGCCACAGATTTATGCATAGCTATACACCTGCGGACACTCAATTCACACATTAAAGCGCATAAATTTCAAACAAGAACATGGTTTGAATGAAAATTCTCCCCTAAACACAACGGTGCCTGTAATTTGGGGTGATTTTTCCTGTATCACGAACCCCCAAATCGGAGCTCTAAAAAAACCTAACCATGGCAAATCATGATCCCTGCACTTAATATCAAATTAAACCATTCGAATACGTTGCAAACATCATTACTAACATGAATACATAATTAAAACATGTTTATGATGAAGGAATGAATGCAATCGATTAGGAAAGAAAAGAAGGTGCAAACCGTGAATACATAGATGTTTTTTGTACGTTCGGATCGAAGGAAACAATGTGATGACGTCCAGCAGGCTTTGGAAAATCGATAATGAGGCTTTTCTTGGCTTGAATCCGTCCCAAACCTCCTCTGCTTTCTCCCTTCGTTTTCACGTTTTTTTGTGACTTTCCCAGGCTGCCGAAAAAAAATCCTTTGGCTTTGAGAATGTCCCTCTATTTATGAGAGATTGGTTTAGGTTAACAAAGCTGAAACAAATCCATATAATTTCCATGATTGAGATTTGATTTGAGATTCATATCAAATTTTGATGTTTTGGTCTCAATTATATTAACTCAAATTTTCACACGATTAATTTTTGTCCAAGGCCAATCTTTAGCTTCTAGAAAAACTTGAAATAACATGTGTGATTTAACCTTTTTATTTTATATTTTTATGATTTATTTAATATTTAAAATGAATGAAAATTCAAATCAATATTAATAAAACTCATAAAAATAAAATAATAGAGTTACGGCTTCCCTTATGGACATGGGCCTAGTTAGAGTCCAAAAGATAGGCCCATTTAGTCAAAATCTCATAATTCTTTGAATTGACACTTGATACTTTTTATAGAGGTAATGTGAAATATATTGAGCCATATAGGATGCCTTGGGGCCATTGATTCACTGATCTTCTTTTGAACAACCCAAACCTAGTTTCTGATCTTTGTTTAGGAGAGTGTGTCTTGGAGCTTTGTATCTTGATTTGAATTTGAATAGGAGAAATAGTGTGGGCAAATTTTGGGGTATGACAGCTGCCCCTGTTCAATTTTCTTAAACCTGAAGATGTAGAGTGGTTTGTATGCCAGTCGGAATCTGAAGGTAGAAGAGGATTGAACACTAGAATACCCAGGAATTTGCCCTAGCTGAAGCAGGGACTTTTGCCGGAGATGGGCTTGAAGATGCCCTCAGGTGTTTGAAAAGTTGTTCGTCTAAAGCAGATGTTTTTCAGATTGGATCATATGCATTGATTGTACTTGAAGAAGATTCATTAAAATGAAGTAATGTCTTACAGAAGACTACCTGAAGAGGTGCTCGAATAAGATATATCATTGACTGATGTAAAAAGATTAGGCTTTTAAACAAAGCTCGGGAAGAAGTGTCTTGTAGAAGATTAACGGGGAAACTCCTTGAAAGGGCAGTAGATGTCTTTAGAAGATGTTGGGTAGATATTAAAGGAAGATTTCCTAAAGAGGTTAAGATATGTCTCAAACGAGGCTACCTAGAAAGGCTCCTATAAAGGATATGATACATCTTAGAAAAGACTACCTAGAAAGGCTATGAATTATCTTAGAAAATATTACCTAGAAAGGTTCCTAGAAAGGATATGAATTATCTTAGAAAAGATTACCTAGAAAGGTTCCTAGAAAGGGTATGAATTATCTTAGAAAAGATTACCTAGAAAGGTTCCTAGAAAGGATATGAATTATCTTAGAAAAGATTACCTAGAAAGGTGATAAACGTCTTAGAGAAGACTACCTAGACAGGCTCCTAGAAAGGATAGGAGTTATCTTAGAAAAGATTACCTAGAAAGGTTCCTAGAAAGGATGAGAGGTTCTTTGATTGTTTTTGAATTATCTTTAAAGAAAGACCCGAAAAGAGGTATCAGAGTTGTATTTGTCTTGAATGAGTGTTGAGATCGAATCGCCGATACGATTGTATTTGCACCGTACTTGGGTGAGAATATTCTTTTGATTATGAAATGACCTGAAAAGGAAAGATTAGTTTTATGCAATGTCATGATGCATGTATTGAGATTCTCGAAATAAACGAGAGTAATGTATGTTATGAATGTATTTATGAATGTATTTATGAATGATGCAGGGATGGACTATATAGCCGAAGCATATTGATAACTTTTGTATAGCAACTGCTGGTTGAGAAAATAAATCCCTGTATGCTGTTGGAGATAATGACAAAAGAATTCTTGTCTTTCGTTCGATGATATCCAGTTGGGGATTTTTGATCTTCGCTAGGGGATGAGATTGACTTAAGTGATTTGATCCTGACGTATCCTGAGGACAAGAGAGACCAGATTTCTGAGCTTCAGCTTAAATGGAAACAGCGAGCTGGAATAAACCATGCTAGAGCAGAAGATTGTGTCAGAGAACTGGGGAACCAAGTCTCTGTTGGGAAGAAAGTGCTTGAAGATAACTTGCTATGTGGGGATATGCTATGAAAACTGCTCTGTGGGGAAGATTCTCCGAGATTTCAAATTTCCATTGCCCCATATGTATGGTCTTTAGCTTGCGGGAGTATACCTGCCCCTGGATTCAGTATCCTGGTATGCTTGATGTTTTAGATTACCGGAATTCGAACTTCGAAGGAGAGACAAATACTGACACCATCTGGTGCCAGTAGCTAGATAGTATTTGTTGAGATTTGTGACTGATGTGGCATGCCCCCAGTGATGCACTAACTTCTCTGATTTCTTCAGTGCCTCTGAGAGATTCTATGAATTGTTATGCCCCTTGTGTAAACAAGCTTTTAGCTGATTGAGTCATGCAAGCGAGACGTCTCTGCAAATTCATTTGTCGGGAGGACTTTTAGTCATTAATTATGCCCCATGCAGATTCCTCCAGATGCCAAACATTTGAAATTACGTAGGCAAAATTGTTTTATAATGACACTCATTAAAATGCAATGCATATGTCTGTCTTGGAGTTTAAAAACAATTTTAGTAGAACAAAATATGTAAGAAAGCGATATTTGTAAAAACATGATATCAACTCAAGATTTATGGTAAACTTTAAGGAGTCAGGATACCCTTTTTGCGACAGTACGCTTTTGAACTAACCATGCTTCAGTTAGGACTTTCAAGGGTTGTAACGTGGTTTGGTTCACGGTTTAAGAAACAAAAGATAAAGGCTCAAAGTTTATTTGTACCCATCCCAATCTTCGTGATGTTCTTCGATCTTATGCTCAGTTACCTTTGCATTTAAGTTCTAGCAGGTCTTGAAGTCGTAATGTTGACATTTTATGATGGTTGAAGCACCGAAAGTTTATTTGAAAAGGCAGTCATCCTTCTTGTAATTTTTCTTTTGTCGAGGATTTGTAGTAACCTCTTTTTTTACTTTATTATCCCTAACTTTTGCCTGAACTGTTTATTTTGAGATTATAGTCAGCGGGATGTTTCGATTTTTATAAGTCTCCTTCATAGGTTTTGACTTAAAAGTTTTCTTTTTCTTTTACGGATATTGACTGCCTGAATTGAGAATCACGGGAATCCGTCACTTATGTAAAGCACCTGGTATAATTGAGGTAACTGAGTAACTACCCTGCCCCAGGTTATGATTAAGGGTTTTAACCTGTATGAAAAAGAAAACTTCTACTTCTTAGGCTCAAAGGGGTTGACGATGGATTAACATCCTTATATCTCCACTGTTTAGGAATTGAAACAATGCCTGTACATCGTCAGCATAGTCTGTTTGAAAGCATACTGTATGAGGTTGCGGTATCGTTTTCGTCATCCTCCCTCAAAAAGGCTTACCGCTTTAGCGAGAGTTAAATATCATAAAGAAAACTAAGTAAAAAAAAAGTTTAATATAGAAATAGGAAGAGAAATAAATCAAGACAAACATATGCAATTCATTAATGATTATGATAAAATAAATAGAGTCTGACATAAGACAAATGTTTAAACAAACAGGGAAGAAATTGCGAATGTGAGTAAATTAATGATCAAAATAGCCATCCTTTAGACTTTGTGTGGTTTCTCTGGTTGCCCAAATTCAACGACCCCTTCTTCAATCAAGTCTTGAATTTTATGTTTCAATGGCCCACACTCTTCTGTATCGTGACCAGGACTATTTGAATGGTAAGCACATCTTGCATGATGCTTGTACCCAGGGACGGGATTAGCAGGAGCTGAGTATGGAGGCAGTAGAGTTATCAGACTTCGATCGAGCAAGTGTTGCAAAGCTTGAGCCAATGGCATGTGTAGTGGGGTAAATGACCTCTTGGGTTTTGATTTCCAAGTACGTTGGCCACCTTGTTGCTTGCGTTGATCTTTTTGTTGTTGTGTTGGAGCCTGACTAGAGACCAGGACTGCCCCAACAGTGTTGGATTCATTCTTCTGATTGTATGGCTTTTTCACAGTACCAGAAGAAGTAGCCACCTGAATTTTTCCGCTCCGAATACCACTTTCAACACGTTCTCCAGTCAGTATGAGATCGGTGAAACCAGACGAGGAGCTTCCCAGTAAATGGCTGTAGAAAGGACCAGTCAGTGTATTCATGAACATATCAACCAATTCTCTATCAGTCAAGGAGGGTTTGACTCTTCCAGCTAGATCTCTCCATTTTTGAGCATACTCCTTGAAACTTTCCTCGGGTCCCATAAACATGCTTTGTAGTTGTATGCGAGTTGGTGCGAGGTCAGCATTGTATTGGTATTGCTGGTAGAAAGAAACAACCAAATCTTCCCAAGTACGGATGTTGGTACTTTCCAATTGATAGTACCATTCGAGTTGAGTTCCAGATAAACTCTCTTGGAAGAAATGGATCCAGAGCTTCTTATCAGCAGTGTGGGGCTGAATCTTTCTTACATAAGACCTCAAGTGCATCTTGGGGCAAGAGACTCCATCATACTTAGCAAAGGCGGGAGTTTTGAATTTCGGAGGAATAACTACCCCAGGAACGAGTCCTAGTTCTTCAAAATCCATCCCAGGTACCTTCTGAATTTCCACGCTTCTCAGGCGCTCTTCTAGTAGTCTATACTTCTCATCAGCATAATCCTCGTCTTGAGGATACTCATCTTCTTCTTCTTCTTCCTGGCCATCAGAACCTACATGGCTTCCCTGATTGTTCTTGACACTAAGATCATCTCCTTCCTCTTCCTCTTCCCCATCTTTAGGAATTCCAGTTTCTGCAGCCTTCTTGGGACGACCCTTGAATCTTTTTCCCAGGTTGATCACTCCTTTGGGCTTCTTGGTCTTTTTCTCCTTCTTAGTCAGAAGGGTTTTCAGCTCGTCTTGCCCCTTGGATAAGTTCAGGATCAGATCTTGAAACTGGGCATTCTGAGCTTGAAGGTCTTTGACTGATTGCTCGAGATTCATGATGCTGAAATAAACAGCGAGGAAGGATGAGAGACCTATTGTAAGAAACCTGTTATGCGGTGTTATGAATGCAAATGCAATGTTTTCAAGGATCTTTAGGAATTAAGTTAGCAACATTTAGAAAATGATTTGGTCATGTCTTTGTCTGAAGAAATCTGAACTTTGTCTTTGAACGTCTTTCTTTGAGAATCAAGCTCACCATATCGAGTGGGTCATCGCCTCTAATTCGGGATACTTCTGAATTTGAAGATACATGGCTAGAGGAAAATAAATCCTCTAGCCCCTTGATAGGTACCGAGTCTCTGAATAGGCATGCGGCTAGAGGAAAATAAATCCTCTTGCCCCTAAATAGGAATTCAGCCTTTGACAAAGGCACCTGAAATTGTACGCCTCAAATTCCTAAGATCCTTGAAAGGGTTAGTCAACATGTTATGCTTATGATGTCATGATGTCATGATGTTATGTGAATGCAGTTCATTAGGCACAGTGTGAGATAGTAAGGACAAACAAGTCCTTTTAACAAAACCTGCAAGGAGACGAAGGTTAGTATCAAACACAAACAAGTCACACAATTTTTTTTTGGCTTAAGGCTTGCGTGGAGTCTGATCAGGTGTCCTTCCCAAGGGTATTTCTATGGATAAGGAGATTTCAGCAACGGGTTCTAAAAGTTGTCCAGAATTGTCAGCCCTTCTAAAGCACCCTCGGACATGATGCATTCGCACCATGCAATGATACTTTGAGAGAGGACCTATCCGAATTGTAGCATCGGGTAGCGACTAGTTCTCAACATTTGTCAAGAGTAGTCCCCCCACTACGTTCCTAAAGGCCAGGATGGGTTAAGGGTAACTAAAGGTCCTTGAGCTCCGGCGCACCCATAGACAGATACATAGACCCCCCTCATTTGAGAAAGGTGTGCATATGCTATGGAGTCCTAACTCAAGTGTGAACTTCATATTGACTCATCTCCCACATATGTGAAAGAGGTCGCCATGACTATGCCACTCCTAATCTTAAGTGTTCTTGAATCCGGGTATAGGATTCGTCCTTCAGTTATTCCCGAAACAGCCCTGAAAAAATAAAGCAAGCAAAGCAAACAATAGAATACAATTAAGTGATCCTAAACTTTTAAGGTAACCCCTCTTTTAATAAAAAAAAATCCCCAGCAGAGTCGCCAGTTCTGTAATACGGTGAACTGACTTTTTAATCGATCGAAATGTCGCGGTTAAGCATGAGTCGCCACCGACTTTTATTTTATCCAAACAAATTCAGAAAGGCTAAAAGAAACAGAAAAAACCTTTTAAAGAAATCTAAGTTCGGGGGGTAATTTATGCAAAGGGAAGGTGTAAGGCACCCTTTGCATCCATGGTTTTCCATGGGCTCTTAATTGCTTTGCTTGCTCGTTTTCAGAAAATGTAGATGAAAGGGGAAAATGGACTTTAGCTCGTAAATGAGCGTAGCCAGTTTTTGAAGAATTTTGAGAAAGAATATAGAAAATAGAGCATGGCAAAGCAATTAGGGGCAATTACCTTAAACTCAGATGATAGGTCTCTTTTTAGCCTTTCAGAATGAAAGGGTCAATCCTTGCCATAAGAGGGCAGGAAGCCTTTCATTTGGAGGTTTGAAGGGTCATCGAATTATCTTTCGCCCAAAGACTGACCCATGCCATAAAGAGGCAGGTAGTCTAAGAGGAAGGATCTAGAATAGCCTTTCGTAGGCAACCAGAAGATACCTCAGCCTTTTCCGTAGGCAACTTTCGAGGGTCGAGGTCATGTTAGTGTATCGAAGGCAGCATCATTAGGGACCATGACCTTTAATTGAGGCAACATGGCTGAGGTATCCTCGTATTCGAGGGACTGGCTATTCTGCAAAAAAATACACAAGGCAACAAGCAACAGGCAACAGAGAGGGTTACCCAAAAGTGTGCGTGTGTGCACCAATCACGTGATCAATTCAGAATATACTATCTTATAATAGTTAAGTGATTCTAATTGAATTCAGGGTTGCACTCCCTAAAGTTACTAACCACAACAATTGATAAACAAATATAATTAAAGCAAATACGGGGAAGGGGAAAATGAAACCAGCGGAGGAAAGGGGAATTGAAACCAGTGGGATAATAATATAATAGGTCTAACACGAGTAATAATTGATATCAGGGTTTAGGGTTACCGATACTCGAGGCTTTGGCATTTGGCAAACCCTGAAAATTAGGAAAAGCAAAATAAAATAGGGGTGAGTGCATTATCAATTCCTTTGGCAAATATGTTAACCCTAATCGTAAAATAAAAAGAAAAAAGAAAAAATATAGAAACTTAGCTTCGATTGAGAAGGTTGACGGTTAGAGGTTTTCTCGAAGCATTGACTCTGACCATCAGCAAAATAGTAGGAAGTGAGTGTATGAAAGTTCTTTTTAAATAAAAGACAAACCCTAAAATAAATAAAAATTTAAATAAGGTTTAGCTCAGGACTTAGCTTTATTAATAGGCATGGCGCGTAGTCGGGAGATGTATGATGATAAACCCTGAAAAGGATACAGACAAATATTTTTTAGTGTAGGGAGTAATCTTCGTAACCCCTGATTAGGGTACGAATTAATATGATTAACAGAATAAATAAAATCCATTTAATTAAATATTGGTTTTTTAACCTAATTAATTAAATCAATGAAAATAGGGGTTTCGATTAATTATCTAACCCTAATAAACATTTTCTATTAATTACTAAAGAATTTAATTAAATAACTAAAGAAACCACATTGATTCAAAACATTAAAAAATCAAATTATTAATGATAGTTACAATAAATAAATATTTGTTATTTTTTGTACTTTTTATAAAAAAAAGAAAATTAGTAACAATTTTTTTCTTTTTGAAAAATAAACATAAGTAAGTAAATAGAAAAGCTGAATGGTATAATTAATTGTAAATAAAATAAAAATTAAAGATTTCTTAGCTGTAATCATGTGTGGTGTGCTTGTGATGGTCCACGGTGATCTGGCGTTCCCAGGGCCCTTAGATTGTACCATGATGGAAATTTGATGGGGGAGATCGAAGGTGCATGATGTACGTGAGTAGGCTGGCCGCGCTGGATCGTAAGAGGTAAAACCTGAAAAACCAAAATAACATGCAAGAGCCAAGAGTCGAACTCATGTCTTTGCATATGGGAAGGCTATGTGAACGCTGCTATCTCCACTGGGGCAAGATCTGTAAGCTGTTAGTGGATTAACGTGCGTTAAATATAAAACAAAAAAGGACGCGATTAAGTAAAAAAAAAACGCTGCACGCGCGCTTCCCCTGGATCTGTTCGTCTTCATCATTCTCATGGCCAGACTTTTACCTACGGAATGCAGTCATGGGTAAAACCTCTTGCCACAGATTTATGCATAGCTATACACCTGCGGACACTCAATTCACACATTAAAGCGCATAAATTTCAAACAAGAACATGGTTTGAATGAAAATTCTCCCCTAAACACAACGGTGCCTGTAATTTGGGGTGATTTTTCCTGTATCACGAACCCCCAAATCGGAGCTCTAAAAAAACCTAACCATGGCAAATCATGATCCCTGCACTTAATATCAAATTAAACCATTCGAATACGTTGCAAACATCATTACTAACATGAATACATAATTAAAACATGTTTATGATGAAGGAATGAATGCAATCGATTAGGAAAGAAAAGAAGGTGCAAACCGTGAATACAGAGATGTTTTTTGTACGTTCGGATCGAAGGAAACAATGTGATGACGTCCAGCAGGCTTTGGAAAATCGATAATGAGGCTTTTCTTGGCTTGAATCCGTCCCAAACCTCCTCTGCTTTCTCCCTTCGTTTTCACGTTTTTTTGTGACTTTCCCAGGCTGCCGAAAAAAAATCCTTTGGCTTTGAGAATGTCCCTCTATTTATGAGAGATTGGTTTAGGTTAACAAAGCTGAAACAAATCCATATAATTTCCATGATTGAGATTTGATTTGAGATTCATATCAAATTTTGATGTTTTGGTCTCAATTATATTAACTCAAATTTTCACACGATTAATTTTTGTCCAAGGCCAATCTTTAGCTTCTAGAAAAACTTGAAATAACATGTGTGATTTAACCTTTTTATTTTATATTTTTATGATTTATTTAATATTTAAAATGAATGAAAATTCAAATCAATATTAATAAAACTCATAAAAATAAAATAATAGAGTTACGGCTTCCCTTATGGACATGGGCCTAGTTAGAGTCCAAAAGATAGGCCCATTTAGTCAAAATCTCATAATTCTTTGAATTGACACTTGATACTTTTTATAGAGGTAATGTGAAATATATTGAGCCATATAGGATGCCTTGGGGCCATTGATTCACTGATCTTCTTTTGAACAACCCAAACCTAGTTTCTGATCTTTGTTTAGGAGAGTGTGTCTTGGAGCTTTGTATCTTGATTTGAATTTGAATAGGAGAAATAGTGTGGGCAAATTTTGGGGTATGACAGCTGCCCCTGTTCAATTTTCTTAAACCTGAAGATGTAGAGTGGTTTGTATGCCAGTCGGAATCTGAAGGTAGAAGAGGATTGAACACTAGAATACCCAGGAATTTGCCCTAGCTGAAGCAGGGACTTTTGCCGGAGATGGGCTTGAAGATGCCCTCAGGTGTTTGAAAAGTTGTTCGTCTAAAGCAGATGTTTTTCAGATTGGATCATATGCATTGATTGTACTTGAAGAAGATTCATTAAAATGAAGTAATGTCTTACAGAAGACTACCTGAAGAGGTGCTCGAATAAGATATATCATTGACTGATGTAAAAAGATTAGGCTTTTAAACAAAGCTCGGGAAGAAGTGTCTTGTAGAAGATTAACGGGGAAACTCCTTGAAAGGGCAGTAGATGTCTTTAGAAGATGTTGGGTAGATATTAAAGGAAGATTTCCTAAAGAGGTTAAGATATGTCTCAAACGAGGCTACCTAGAAAGGCTCCTATAAAGGATATGATACATCTTAGAAAAGACTACCTAGAAAGGCTATGAATTATCTTAGAAAATATTACCTAGAAAGGTTCCTAGAAAGGATATGAATTATCTTAGAAAAGATTACCTAGAAAGGTTCCTAGAAAGGGTATGAATTATCTTAGAAAAGATTACCTAGAAAGGTTCCTAGAAAGGATATGAATTATCTTAGAAAAGATTACCTAGAAAGGTGATAAACGTCTTAGAGAAGACTACCTAGACAGGCTCCTAGAAAGGATAGGAGTTATCTTAGAAAAGATTACCTAGAAAGGTTCCTAGAAAGGATGAGAGGTTCTTTGATTGTTTTTGAATTATCTTTAAAGAAAGACCCGAAAAGAGGTATCAGAGTTGTATTTGTCTTGAATGAGTGTTGAGATCGAATCGCCGATACGATTGTATTTGCACCGTACTTGGGTGAGAATATTCTTTTGATTATGAAATGACCTGAAAAGGAAAGATTAGTTTTATGCAATGTCATGATGCATGTATTGAGATTCTCGAAATAAACGAGAGTAATGTATGTTATGAATGTATTTATGAATGTATTTATGAATGATGCAGGGATGGACTATATAGCCGAAGCATATTGATAACTTTTGTATAGCAACTGCTGGTTGAGAAAATAAATCCCTGTATGCTGTTGGAGATAATGACAAAAGAATTCTTGTCTTTCGTTCGATGATATCCAGTTGGGGATTTTTGATCTTCGCTAGGGGATGAGATTGACTTAAGTGATTTGATCCTGACGTATCCTGAGGACAAGAGAGACCAGATTTCTGAGCTTCAGCTTAAATGGAAACAGCGAGCTGGAATAAACCATGCTAGAGCAGAAGATTGTGTCAGAGAACTGGGGAACCAAGTCTCTGTTGGGAAGAAAGTGCTTGAAGATAACTTGCTATGTGGGGATATGCTATGAAAACTGCTCTGTGGGGAAGATTCTCCGAGATTTCAAATTTCCATTGCCCCATATGTATGGTCTTTAGCTTGCGGGAGTATACCTGCCCCTGGATTCAGTATCCTGGTATGCTTGATGTTTTAGATTACCGGAATTCGAACTTCGAAGGAGAGACAAATACTGACACCATCTGGTGCCAGTAGCTAGATAGTATTTGTTGAGATTTGTGACTGATGTGGCATGCCCCCAGTGATGCACTAACTTCTCTGATTTCTTCAGTGCCTCTGAGAGATTCTATGAATTGTTATGCCCCTTGTGTAAACAAGCTTTTAGCTGATTGAGTCATGCAAGCGAGACGTCTCTGCAAATTCATTTGTCGGGAGGACTTTTAGTCATTAATTATGCCCCATGCAGATTCCTCCAGATGCCAAACATTTGAAATTACGTAGGCAAAATTGTTTTATAATGACACTCATTAAAATGCAATGCATATGTCTGTCTTGGAGTTTAAAAACAATTTTAGTAGAACAAAATATGTAAGAAAGCGATATTTGTAAAAACATGATATCAACTCAAGATTTATGGTAAACTTTAAGGAGTCAGGATACCCTTTTTGCGACAGTACGCTTTTGAACTAACCATGCTTCAGTTAGGACTTTCAAGGGTTGTAACGTGGTTTGGTTCACGGTTTAAGAAACAAAAGATAAAGGCTCAAAGTTTATTTGTACCCATCCCAATCTTCGTGATGTTCTTCGATCTTATGCTCAGTTACCTTTGCATTTAAGTTCTAGCAGGTCTTGAAGTCGTAATGTTGACATTTTATGATGGTTGAAGCACCGAAAGTTTATTTGAAAAGGCAGTCATCCTTCTTGTAATTTTTCTTTTGTCGAGGATTTGTAGTAACCTCTTTTTTTACTTTATTATCCCTAACTTTTGCCTGAACTGTTTATTTTGAGATTATAGTCAGCGGGATGTTTCGATTTTTATAAGTCTCCTTCATAGGTTTTGACTTAAAAGTTTTCTTTTTCTTTTACGGATATTGACTGCCTGAATTGAGAATCACGGGAATCCGTCACTTATGTAAAGCACCTGGTATAATTGAGGTAACTGAGTAACTACCCTGCCCCAGGTTATGATTAAGGGTTTTAACCTGTATGAAAAAGAAAACTTCTACTTCTTAGGCTCAAAGGGGTTGACGATGGATTAACATCCTTATATCTCCACTGTTTAGGAATTGAAACAATGCCTGTACATCGTCAGCATAGTCTGTTTGAAAGCATACTGTATGAGGTTGCGGTATCGTTTTCGTCATCCTCCCTCAAAAAGGCTTACCGCTTTAGCGAGAGTTAAATATCATAAAGAAAACTAAGTAAAAAAAAAGTTTAATATAGAAATAGGAAGAGAAATAAATCAAGACAAACATATGCAATTCATTAATGATTATGATAAAATAAATAGAGTCTGACATAAGACAAATGTTTAAACAAACAGGGAAGAAATTGCGAATGTGAGTAAATTAATGATCAAAATAGCCATCCTTTAGACTTTGTGTGGTTTCTCTGGTTGCCCAAATTCAACGACCCCTTCTTCAATCAAGTCTTGAATTTTATGTTTCAATGGCCCACACTCTTCTGTATCGTGACCAGGACTATTTGAATGGTAAGCACATCTTGCATGATGCTTGTACCCAGGGACGGGATTAGCAGGAGCTGAGTATGGAGGCAGTAGAGTTATCAGACTTCGATCGAGCAAGTGTTGCAAAGCTTGAGCCAATGGCATGTGTAGTGGGGTAAATGACCTCTTGGGTTTTGATTTCCAAGTACGTTGGCCACCTTGTTGCTTGCGTTGATCTTTTTGTTGTTGTGTTGGAGCCTGACTAGAGACCAGGACTGCCCCAACAGTGTTGGATTCATTCTTCTGATTGTATGGCTTTTTCACAGTACCAGAAGAAGTAGCCACCTGAATTTTTCCGCTCCGAATACCACTTTCAACACGTTCTCCAGTCAGTATGAGATCGGTGAAACCAGACGAGGAGCTTCCCAGTAAATGGCTGTAGAAAGGACCAGTCAGTGTATTCATGAACATATCAACCAATTCTCTATCAGTCAAGGAGGGTTTGACTCTTCCAGCTAGATCTCTCCATTTTTGAGCATACTCCTTGAAACTTTCCTCGGGTCCCATAAACATGCTTTGTAGTTGTATGCGAGTTGGTGCGAGGTCAGCATTGTATTGGTATTGCTGGTAGAAAGAAACAACCAAATCTTCCCAAGTACGGATGTTGGTACTTTCCAATTGATAGTACCATTCGAGTTGAGTTCCAGATAAACTCTCTTGGAAGAAATGGATCCAGAGCTTCTTATCAGCAGTGTGGGGCTGAATCTTTCTTACATAAGACCTCAAGTGCATCTTGGGGCAAGAGACTCCATCATACTTAGCAAAGGCGGGAGTTTTGAATTTCGGAGGAATAACTACCCCAGGAACGAGTCCTAGTTCTTCAAAATCCATCCCAGGTACCTTCTGAATTTCCACGCTTCTCAGGCGCTCTTCTAGTAGTCTATACTTCTCATCAGCATAATCCTCGTCTTGAGGATACTCATCTTCTTCTTCTTCTTCCTGGCCATCAGAACCTACATGGCTTCCCTGATTGTTCTTGACACTAAGATCATCTCCTTCCTCTTCCTCTTCCCCATCTTTAGGAATTCCAGTTTCTGCAGCCTTCTTGGGACGACCCTTGAATCTTTTTCCCAGGTTGATCACTCCTTTGGGCTTCTTGGTCTTTTTCTCCTTCTTAGTCAGAAGGGTTTTCAGCTCGTCTTGCCCCTTGGATAAGTTCAGGATCAGATCTTGAAACTGGGCATTCTGAGCTTGAAGGTCTTTGACTGATTGCTCGAGATTCATGATGCTGAAATAAACAGCGAGGAAGGATGAGAGACCTATTGTAAGAAACCTGTTATGCGGTGTTATGAATGCAAATGCAATGTTTTCAAGGATCTTTAGGAATTAAGTTAGCAACATTTAGAAAATGATTTGGTCATGTCTTTGTCTGAAGAAATCTGAACTTTGTCTTTGAACGTCTTTCTTTGAGAATCAAGCTCACCATATCGAGTGGGTCATCGCCTCTAATTCGGGATACTTCTGAATTTGAAGATACATGGCTAGAGGAAAATAAATCCTCTAGCCCCTTGATAGGTACCGAGTCTCTGAATAGGCATGCGGCTAGAGGAAAATAAATCCTCTTGCCCCTAAATAGGAATTCAGCCTTTGACAAAGGCACCTGAAATTGTACGCCTCAAATTCCTAAGATCCTTGAAAGGGTTAGTCAACATGTTATGCTTATGATGTCATGATGTCATGATGTTATGTGAATGCAGTTCATTAGGCACAGTGTGAGATAGTAAGGACAAACAAGTCCTTTTAACAAAACCTGCAAGGAGACGAAGGTTAGTATCAAACACAAACAAGTCACACAATTTTTTTTTGGCTTAAGGCTTGCGTGGAGTCTGATCAGGTGTCCTTCCCAAGGGTATTTCTATGGATAAGGAGATTTCAGCAACGGGTTCTAAAAGTTGTCCAGAATTGTCAGCCCTTCTAAAGCACCCTCGGACATGATGCATTCGCACCATGCAATGATACTTTGAGAGAGGACCTATCCGAATTGTAGCATCGGGTAGCGACTAGTTCTCAACATTTGTCAAGAGTAGTCCCCCCACTACGTTCCTAAAGGCCAGGATGGGTTAAGGGTAACTAAAGGTCCTTGAGCTCCGGCGCACCCATAGACAGATACATAGACCCCCCTCATTTGAGAAAGGTGTGCATATGCTATGGAGTCCTAACTCAAGTGTGAACTTCATATTGACTCATCTCCCACATATGTGAAAGAGGTCGCCATGACTATGCCACTCCTAATCTTAAGTGTTCTTGAATCCGGGTATAGGATTCGTCCTTCAGTTATTCCCGAAACAGCCCTGAAAAAATAAAGCAAGCAAAGCAAACAATAGAATACAATTAAGTGATCCTAAACTTTTAAGGTAACCCCTCTTTTAATAAAAAAAAATCCCCAGCAGAGTCGCCAGTTCTGTAATACGGTGAACTGACTTTTTAATCGATCGAAATGTCGCGGTTAAGCATGAGTCGCCACCGACTTTTATTTTATCCAAACAAATTCAGAAAGGCTAAAAGAAACAGAAAAAACCTTTTAAAGAAATCTAAGTTCGGGGGGTAATTTATGCAAAGGGAAGGTGTAAGGCACCCTTTGCATCCATGGTTTTCCATGGGCTCTTAATTGCTTTGCTTGCTCGTTTTCAGAAAATGTAGATGAAAGGGGAAAATGGACTTTAGCTCGTAAATGAGCGTAGCCAGTTTTTGAAGAATTTTGAGAAAGAATATAGAAAATAGAGCATGGCAAAGCAATTAGGGGCAATTACCTTAAACTCAGATGATAGGTCTCTTTTTAGCCTTTCAGAATGAAAGGGTCAATCCTTGCCATAAGAGGGCAGGAAGCCTTTCATTTGGAGGTTTGAAGGGTCATCGAATTATCTTTCGCCCAAAGACTGACCCATGCCATAAAGAGGCAGGTAGTCTAAGAGGAAGGATCTAGAATAGCCTTTCGTAGGCAACCAGAAGATACCTCAGCCTTTTCCGTAGGCAACTTTCGAGGGTCGAGGTCATGTTAGTGTATCGAAGGCAGCATCATTAGGGACCATGACCTTTAATTGAGGCAACATGGCTGAGGTATCCTCGTATTCGAGGGACTGGCTATTCTGCAAAAAAATACACAAGGCAACAAGCAACAGGCAACAGAGAGGGTTACCCAAAAGTGTGCGTGTGTGCACCAATCACGTGATCAATTCAGAATATACTATCTTATAATAGTTAAGTGATTCTAATTGAATTCAGGGTTGCACTCCCTAAAGTTACTAACCACAACAATTGATAAACAAATATAATTAAAGCAAATACGGGGAAGGGGAAAATGAAACCAGCGGAGGAAAGGGGAATTGAAACCAGTGGGATAATAATATAATAGGTCTAACACGAGTAATAATTGATATCAGGGTTTAGGGTTACCGATACTCGAGGCTTTGGCATTTGGCAAACCCTGAAAATTAGGAAAAGCAAAATAAAATAGGGGTGAGTGCATTATCAATTCCTTTGGCAAATATGTTAACCCTAATCGTAAAATAAAAAGAAAAAAGAAAAAATATAGAAACTTAGCTTCGATTGAGAAGGTTGACGGTTAGAGGTTTTCTCGAAGCATTGACTCTGACCATCAGCAAAATAGTAGGAAGTGAGTGTATGAAAGTTCTTTTTAAATAAAAGACAAACCCTAAAATAAATAAAAATTTAAATAAGGTTTAGCTCAGGACTTAGCTTTATTAATAGGCATGGCGCGTAGTCGGGAGATGTATGATGATAAACCCTGAAAAGGATACAGACAAATATTTTTTAGTGTAGGGAGTAATCTTCGTAACCCCTGATTAGGGTACGAATTAATATGATTAACAGAATAAATAAAATCCATTTAATTAAATATTGGTTTTTTAACCTAATTAATTAAATCAATGAAAATAGGGGTTTCGATTAATTATCTAACCCTAATAAACATTTTCTATTAATTACTAAAGAATTTAATTAAATAACTAAAGAAACCACATTGATTCAAAACATTAAAAAATCAAATTATTAATGATAGTTACAATAAATAAATATTTGTTATTTTTTGTACTTTTTATAAAAAAAAGAAAATTAGTAACAATTTTTTTCTTTTTGAAAAATAAACATAAGTAAGTAAATAGAAAAGCTGAATGGTATAATTAATTGTAAATAAAATAAAAATTAAAGATTTCTTAGCTGTAATCATGTGTGGTGTGCTTGTGATGGTCCACGGTGATCTGGCGTTCCCAGGGCCCTTAGATTGTACCATGATGGAAATTTGATGGGGGAGATCGAAGGTGCATGATGTACGTGAGTAGGCTGGCCGCGCTGGATCGTAAGAGGTAAAACCTGAAAAACCAAAATAACATGCAAGAGCCAAGAGTCGAACTCATGTCTTTGCATATGGGAAGGCTATGTGAACGCTGCTATCTCCACTGGGGCAAGATCTGTAAGCTGTTAGTGGATTAACGTGCGTTAAATATAAAACAAAAAAGGACGCGATTAAGTAAAAAAAAAACGCTGCACGCGCGCTTCCCCTGGATCTGTTCGTCTTCATCATTCTCATGGCCAGACTTTTACCTACGGAATGCAGTCATGGGTAAAACCTCTTGCCACAGATTTATGCATAGCTATACACCTGCGGACACTCAATTCACACATTAAAGCGCATAAATTTCAAACAAGAACATGGTTTGAATGAAAATTCTCCCCTAAACACAACGGTGCCTGTAATTTGGGGTGATTTTTCCTGTATCACGAACCCCCAAATCGGAGCTCTAAAAAAACCTAACCATGGCAAATCATGATCCCTGCACTTAATATCAAATTAAACCATTCGAATACGTTGCAAACATCATTACTAACATGAATACATAATTAAAACATGTTTATGATGAAGGAATGAATGCAATCGATTAGGAAAGAAAAGAAGGTGCAAACCGTGAATACAGAGATGTTTTTTGTACGTTCGGATCGAAGGAAACAATGTGATGACGTCCAGCAGGCTTTGGAAAATCGATAATGAGGCTTTTCTTGGCTTGAATCCGTCCCAAACCTCCTCTGCTTTCTCCCTTCGTTTTCACGTTTTTTTGTGACTTTCCCAGGCTGCCGAAAAAAAATCCTTTGGCTTTGAGAATGTCCCTCTATTTATGAGAGATTGGTTTAGGTTAACAAAGCTGAAACAAATCCATATAATTTCCATGATTGAGATTTGATTTGAGATTCATATCAAATTTTGATGTTTTGGTCTCAATTATATTAACTCAAATTTTCACACGATTAATTTTTGTCCAAGGCCAATCTTTAGCTTCTAGAAAAACTTGAAATAACATGTGTGATTTAACCTTTTTATTTTATATTTTTATGATTTATTTAATATTTAAAATGAATGAAAATTCAAATCAATATTAATAAAACTCATAAAAATAAAATAATAGAGTTACGGCTTCCCTTATGGACATGGGCCTAGTTAGAGTCCAAAAGATAGGCCCATTTAGTCAAAATCTCATAATTCTTTGAATTGACACTTGATACTTTTTATAGAGGTAATGTGAAATATATTGAGCCATATAGGATGCCTTGGGGCCATTGATTCACTGATCTTCTTTTGAACAACCCAAACCTAGTTTCTGATCTTTGTTTAGGAGAGTGTGTCTTGGAGCTTTGTATCTTGATTTGAATTTGAATAGGAGAAATAGTGTGGGCAAATTTTGGGGTATGACAGTCACGAAACTCGATCTTCCTCACTCTTTTGTTATCGGTATCAGGCACTAATTTAATCAACTTGTCTGTATAGTTGGCGAGAGATGTGATGTCATCCAGAAGCTTAAACTTAACAGGAGGATTGTCTCTACTGAAATACACTTATGCCTTAATCAAAAATTGAGGAAGATGTATTTTTTGATATTTCTTTCTCTATAATATATGCCCCTATTTATACATCTTTGTAATCATTCTAGACCACACAAAATTCTTGGTGAAATCACAACCCTACAAAACTGTCGACAAAATTCTTATCGTTAATAAAATTTTGAGTCAACATAGTAACATAAACTTCTCCTTCAACTAAATTTCTGGTACAAAATGGTAGATTTTGAAATTTCCAAAAATAATTGTAACCTACCGGAAATTTCCAACAAAGTACCGGAAATTTATTTCGGAAAAATTGTTCTTTTTTGACAAGGGGTATTTTTTATATTAAGAAAATATGGGGGTGTCAGGTTTAATTTTGTGGGTGGTAATTTAACATCTAAAAAAATAGGGACCTCAAAATTATTTTTTATAAATTATAAATCTGAAATAAATAAATAAATATTAGTTGTTCAACATAATATGGAATGTATGGAGGTTAGTGTAGTGGTAGCTCTGTTAATTCAATTGATTGAGTTAATGAAACAAAAATCATAGGTGATATCAATTCAAGTCACGTGGGAAGTGGAATCTCAAACTATTTTTAAAAACTTGAAAAATTGAGATTTCTCGTGTGTGATTCGAATAACTCACAATCTTTGAATCGAATTAAGTAAAACAGTGGTGAAAAAGAAAATTTTGGTGTCTGTGATTCTAATCAAATTTGTGACTCGAATGATAGTTTGTGCATGACTCAAATAACAGACATCCAGGAAGCCATTGACTTGTCTGATTTGAATAAGGCTTAACAAATGATTCAAATCATGAACCTATGTGACTGAAATTACAATTTTAACTTGACTCGAATCACATGGAAATGAGTCATTTTCCTTCATGAGATCTTGTTTCACTCTACTTGCTCATTTGACTCAATTATAACTAACTTTTTTCACCCATTTTGTGCTTAACCTCAAGCATGTATAAAATCATTTTGTCATCATTTTTCAAAGACAATCCATTGGATATTTTCATAGTCTTTATTTTGATTTTGAGAAATCAACATCTTCTCATTTTTAAAATTTCAAAAACCTTGCTTTATTCTTCTAGTCAAGGTTATCATCAAATACACATGTTGGTTCTTTTACCACGAAGGTTTCTTGTATGTATACATTGAAGCCTCTAGAGCATTCAAGTAACATAGAATAAAAAATGTGTGAAAGCGTCAAATCTTCTTTACGCCTTTTAGAACATCACTAAGTGAAAACAAAAGAGAGATTGGTCTTGATTTGTTTAACACCTATGTCCTTTGACTTTAGTCATATAGACTGACAAGTTCATATTTCTTTTCATTGATAAGAACATATTATCAAATGCCATTCATATGAAGTTGTGTTGATACATTTAGAGCTTAGTATCACATGCTTGAGTTCTCACTTGTTTCAAGAGATCATAACCTCTTACTTTCAATTTTTTTGAAAAATGATTCTTTGTTCGTTGGTAACAAAGAGCAGGTTTTCATCGCTTTGAAAGGTTCTTTATGCCATGATTTTGAAAGAAGATAGAACAAAGATGTTGGGTATGATGTGGATAACAAGGTTGTGACTCAAGTGATATAAATAGATGGGAGAAACAGAGGTGAAAATTGGAGCATATAAATAATTGTTATGGTTTGTTTGTTAAGCTAAAAGTAATTAGATGATTTCTTTGTTATGGTTATGAAAGAAACTTATGACTTTAGATATCTTTTTCCTATTATATATATATATATATATATATATATATATATATATATATATATATGAAATATAATTACAAATAAATTTAGTTATTAATTAATTTTGTTTTTCCTATTATTTATATATGAAATATTATTACAAATATTAATTAATTTTGTTTTTCCTATTATTTATATATGAAATATTATTACAAATATTAATTAATTTTGTTTTCTGTTGTATTTTTAATTACTAATTTAGTTATATAAATGAATATTAATATAAAATTATTAATAAAAGGCCAAGAATATGTTTGAAGCATTCCACCATAATATTTGTACATGTATGAATGAAGCAAGCAAGTTGCATCTTCAATTACCGGTTTCAGTCGCTACTGCGTGTGCAATTAATTTCATATTACGAGTTGCATGTCTATAAATAAGGACATCAAAGTGCTCTAAACAACGAAGCTGGAATAGCTCAGTTGGTTAGAGCGTGTGGCTGTTAACCACAAGGTCGGAGGTTCAACCCCTCCTTCTAGCGTTTTTTACTTCTTCTTTTTCATGCTTATTTTACTTCTATGATAACCTCCGCCAATTTTACTTCTATAACCCCCTCTAATTTCAACCACATTCTTCTTTCTATTTACTGTAGCATAGTACACGATAACAAATCACCATTTATTCTATACATCACTTCAATCTAGTTTTATTCATTTTTCTTGGAACAACTACTGTCTAGTTTTATATTCTTTTTGTAAAATCATATCAAATACATAAAATCTTATTATTAAACCATCTTAATTTCTTCTTCTCTCTATATCTTAATGCTACTTAAATATTCATACTTATACTAAAAATTAGTATTATTTTATGTTTTAACAATATTAAAATTTTATGTTTAAAAACTAAAGTTTCAAATTACTCAAAACTAAAAATAAATAAAACATTTTAAACGACTAAAAGTTATTATTAATAAACTTAAATTCTTTCAAAAATTTAATGTTGGAATGTGAACAATCAAAACTATTTTTTTTTTAATTATACAAAACTAAAAAGTAAATAAAATATTATAATAATATTAACATTAAATTTAAATATTTGAAATGTGAAAAATCAAAACCATATTTTTTAAATATTTTAAAACTAAAAGCAAATAAAACATTTTAGAGGAGTAAAAATAATTTTAAAAATATTAATAATTACTTATAAATTTACAAACCGCATCCTCTACAATTTATATAAATTTATAAAAAATATTAATAACTGTATATCATTATTAATTTTTGAATTGATCTCATCAATACTTTATAATTTTGCAAATCTAGTATCCTCTACAATTTATATAGAATTTATAACATATTAATAATTGTCTCTCATTATTAAAACTAAAGTATTTTCTGAAATAAAGTTAGGAAGCCTGCATAAACTAATTTAAAACCCACTTCTAAATATCATTTAAAAAATAAAAAGGAGATACAAATTTGTGGGATCAAACCATAACTCAACTCAAGAAGAAATAAAATCAAGATGAAAAGATGCTAAAAGCTGAAGAGGAATTGTGCGCTCTTATAAGAATTACAAAGCGAAAAATGAAAAGAAAACGTGCATGTATATTTACTATTAGTTAGACTAAAGTTTATGGGTAGCAATTACCGACCGACTTTATATCTCCAGGAAGGAAAAGGAAGATGATAACTTTATTAAACACTCTAAGGATTGGACATGATTCGGTTTTCTTATGGTCATGATTCATTTTTCTCCTATTCTCATTCAAACTCTTGTAATGAGCCAAATGAGAAATGTTATCTTTATAAATTCGATATCTGTTCACCAACTCTGCAAACCTACGGATCTTTTGATATCCAATTTCCCGTTTGATTTCTGGACGCAACCCACTCTCAAACTTTATACACTTAGAAAACTCAGTCGTCTCCGCACTATAGTATGGATAAAACTTCACAAGCTCTACGAACTTGGCAACATATTCGGTAACGATTGAATTCCCTTATTTCAGCGCAAGGAACTCCATCTCTTTCTTTTCCAGGACATCCTCGGGAAAATACTTCCTCAGGAACTCCCTCGTGAACACAATCCAAGTAATCAACTAACCAACAACCTCCAATCTTTGACGAGTGCCAATCCAACAGTCGTCAGCTTCTCTAGCCAGCATATGAGTACCATACTGTACCTTCTGCGCTCCAGATCAATTCATCAACCGAAAAATCCTCTCAATTTCCTTAAGCCACTCATGTGCTCCATTAGGATCGTACCGACTTCTGAAAGTAGGCGGATTCTTCCTCTAGAACGCACTCAAGCTATGAGATTTGTCACTCCCACCAGCATTAGGATGATTCTGCACAGTTTAAGCAATAACCTACAAGGCAGCATCAATTGCAATGTCGTTTGTTCCAGCCATACTCTGTTCACACAAAAATTAGCACCAAAGTTAGAATAACTTCCGATAGTATTCAGCTCTCACACTACAGACTTAATAACTTGGTCGGAAATACCAACCTGTTCTGATACCACTAATGTAACACCCTTCTAACCCAAATATAAAATTCTCCATATATTATAATAATAAAATAATCACGAATCACCAACAAGGGTGTCACCTTCATAAAACTTCACAATAAAACGTCCTGCTCCTTAACACGGATTCTCAAAATTATTCAAATAAAAAACTTCTTTAAAACAACAATTTGATTCAATTTCTCACAGTTGAATTCATAATTCAAAACATTTCAAATACCACAACAGGTAGTTCAGATCTCAAACAAATAAAAGAACGATATTGTTCCAGTCAAACGGCCCTAACCCCGATGTTACGTATCAGAGCAAGACCCTTTTTATTCGAAATAAAGGGCTAAAAGACTCCATGAAGCTATCCTCTAAGCTTCGACGAACTATTCCTGATTACCTACGCGTTATCCACGTGAAGGTAACATTCAAACAGAAATGGTTAGTAATTCATAATCATTATAAAAGACTGTCATACCCCAAAATTTGCCCACCACATTTTATACTCAAGCTCACTTGAAAATCAAAGGCTCAAGACTTGACTGAATGCACACTCTCCTAGTCAAAGGCTCCTGAATTAGGGTTTTGAATTTCTTGGGTAAAAAGGATAAATAAAGGTCTCCAATGGATTTAATATGACTCCTTATGTCCCAAAATATCCCTATGACAAAATGAAAGCTTCAGTTCCCAAGATTGCTCAGTCAATTGCTCAAATAGTCAACAGTCGACCAGTTTGACCTAAAAGTCAACCATAGTCAAATTATAGCCAAAACTCCTGATTTATGGTCAATATCCTTATTTTGAAGTAACATTCATCATTTGATCAAGGGTTGATCATGATTCATCAGGGAAATTTCAGAAATCAACAAAACTCAAAGTTTCTAAATTAGGGTTTTTAACCTAAAAGTCAACTGAACTTTGACCAGCCATAACTTTCACATGGAACATCAGAAATTTCCCAAACAAAGCCTTATAGAAGGAAATTGAATTATCTACAACTTTGTCTCTCTAAAGTCAAGTCCAAAAATGCTTCATTTGGGAGATATGAGCACACACATTATAGGTCCTTTTTGAAAGTAAACCAAAAGCAGTTTTTTGTCAAAGCCCATATCATCAAGGTAAAATCTCCAAACGGAAAAAAAGTTCCAAATTGGCTTGTAGAAGACATCTTGAGCTTTCCAAAAAGTCCTATAACTCCTCCATATCTTAAAAATTGAGGGAGATATGCCTTGTCAAAGTTGGATAAATTTGAGAGAAAAAATGTGAAATAAAAGGCTCCAAAATGAATCTTTTTGCAAAGGAACCCAATCTTTCTTGGCCCAACCTTCATCCTTATGATATACAAGGCCTAAAATATTATTACCACGAATTTTTGAATTTTATTTGATTTTTTATAGATTATTAATCATTTAAAAGTGATGATTAGTTCATATAAATTATGTAAAATCAAATATTTGATTTAAAGGCATATGGAAATCAAATTCAATCATCATTTAAGTCATATTGTCAATATAATTTCGTGCACATGGTGATTGGATTAAATTGGATCATTTGAGGCCAAAATTAGAAAGATTTAAGACAAATTTTCAATCAAATTTCCAAGCTTGCAAATCAATGATTCAATGAGATTTTTTCTTGTTTTGTTAACCTAATCCTTCTACTATACAAGCACACTCGTTCCAGAACATTAGGACAAGTTTTTGCAGTCTCTTATGCCCTAACCGAACTCTTGAAATATCAAGCAAAAGTCAAACTTGAATTCAAGGATTGAGGCCAATTCAAGAACTTCTATTAATCCAAACGCATTCCTGAGGCATCTCTGAGTGTATCTCGATCCTTCTCCAGACTCAAAGCTCCCAGAATCGTTGCCAATAAGCCACAGTTTGCACCATTCTAAATTTGCTCAATTACTCTCATTCATGCATCATAAACTGTTTTCATTGATATATTTGTGTTCATATGAATTAATGTGACGTTTCTTGATAATTTATTGGAAGTTTAGGGACTTGTACGATGTTATGCCATTGTTAGGGTTTCCAAGTTTCTTTTAGGGTTTTTGTTTGCAGGAAAAATTAGAACCAATTGAGGCCATGGTTATGATCGTGAAGTCTGGACGATCCCATCCATGACCTCGCGAATAATTTTTGTTGTGTTTTGGTTGTATTCGTTGTTGACAGGGCTATGGCAACGGAGAAATAAAACCATGGGTAAAACCTAGGCTAAGATGACGGCCAGAGGTGGGAGACGAAGACGTGGCGCCTCCTCATTGGGCCTTTTGCGCGCGCGTTCAAATTTGAAATAAGAGGGATTTGACGCATTGCGGTCTTACGTATACGGTGTGTCCTCTCCCCCATCGGCCTTCAAATCTCGCTGGTTTCTGATCCAACGCACACCAAGGCGCAGGTCTGCCATGGTCTCCTAGAGCAACCCACACTGGATCACAGCGCCAGGTTTTTTTAATTTTAATTTTAATTTTTTATTTCTTTTAATGTTTTTTTAACTACTTTTTATCCCTTTTTTTTCTTTTCTAATTATTTCTTTTTTTAAAAAACTTCAAACTTTTTTCTTAATAATATTTGTTTTTAATCAAATAATTAATTTAATTTTTAAATTAGTAATTAGTTTAGATAATTAATTTATTTTTTTAATTTAATTTAGTAATTGACCTTAGAAAATTAATTTAGCTTTTTCTCAAAAATAATTTTGTAATTGATTTTAGGTTAATAATTAAATAGTTTAATCTAGGAATTAATTAATTAATTAATTTTTTAGGTTAAATAATTTAAGGTTAATTTAATCAGGATTAGTCAACTAAAATTAATTAGGTTTATAATCAATAGTTAATTTTAGGATCGCCTGGCCTCGATTTTAAACAAAACCCTAGGTAACCATAGGGGTCTTAGATAGGTGTCGTCCATTAACTTAGTGTTAATTTTTCTCATAAAACCTCATTCCCTAAAAAATCAGGGTTTGCCCTGAACATTTTCAAAAACCTTTGCTTTTTGCTTTCTTTCTTTACAAACCTTTTTTTTCTTTTTCTAAAAAATCAGGGTTCATCCCTTTTTCAATATCTTTCTGTTTGCCTTTTGCCTTGTCAATTTACAATTTTAATTTTTGATCTATAATGTATCTGGCCCAAAGCCTTGTAAAATTTTCTGCCTTTATTTTCTGTTACCCTCAAGGTTTTATTGTAATAGCTTATATTTTCTTTTTTGCCTTTATTTTCCCGCATTCACAGGTGTTTATTGTAATAGCGTAGGACCATTAAACTACTGTATTAACTGCTATGGTTAATAATCCTAGGGAGTGCAAGCCTTGAATTAAATTAGAATCACTAATTACAAGATAAATAATTAAATTTGATCACTTGATTGTGCACCCACACACGTTTAGGGTAACCCGTCTTGTTGCCTGTTGCCTGTTGCCTTAATTTGTGAAAATAATCAAGTCCCTCGATTCCGAGGATACCTAAAGCAAGTGTTGCCTTCATTCAATGAAATCATCATGAGATTTTGTCCCTCGATGCTGCCTCGGAAATAAGATGATTGTCCCATTGCTAAGGTATCCTCGCCTGTTGCCTAAAAAAGATTAATGACTATTCTATCCTTCCATAAAGACTACCTACCACTACATGGTAGGGACAGTTTTATGGTGAACGATACTTCTCGATGACCCTAACATCCAACGAAAGGACTTCCTACCCTCTTTATGGTATGGATAGCCCTTTCAAACTGAAAAGCTTAAAGAACAGAAATCTTAAAATTAGGGTAGTTGCTACTAATTGCTTGCTCTGATTTAAATTTAAAAAATCTTTTTCTCACACTCTTTTTTCAAAAACTTTCAAAACGAGGCTACGCTTATTTACAAGCTAAAGTCCTTAACAAAGTTTTTACTATTCACACACTACACTCAAACATTTTTGAAAGCAAAGTGAGCCGAGCAATTAAGAGCCCATGGATAACCATGGATACAAAGGGTGCTTATACCCTTCCCTTTGTATAACTTACCCCCCGAACTCAATCTCTTTTAAAAGGTCTTTTTCTGTTCTTTTAGCCTTTCCAATTGGATAAAATAAAAGTCGGTGGCGACTCTTGCTATCCGCACATTTTCAAAAAGTCAGTTCTCCCACCGTGTAACAAATACATAAGGAATAAATATAGTAGTTGCACAACAGTTATCAACAATCAAACATATACAAATACATATATATCCTCATGCTTCACATATTTACTCACTCCTGCACATCCTCAGCTACTCACATCTTCATCACGTAAGTCAATCACATTCATTATCAAAGTCTCATTTATTCACAAATAGTTAAAACATCACTCAATCAATTATTATGCAATGTTACAAAGAATGCAATGCAACTTCATTGACTCATGCATGTGGTATCAAAACTTCACTAATGACTCAGTCATCGTTCTCCAAAGATCTCCATCAATAGGATTGGTTCCTGCTTGGAACCAGACCACTTCACAATATTGCACCCAATCCGCACTATGGGATTGAGGCCATCACTGGACCAATTGTTCTGCAAACATCACTGGACCAACGTCCTAACATATGCCATGAATGTATTATGCACAACATCATAATAATCAACGATCACGACTAGTCAAAATGCATCATCATTCATTTACTCATCATATCATGCAATCATCACAAAAATTACACAAACACCACAAACATCTCGATAAATACAACACATACTTCATATTCCTCATGTTATGAATCATCACAATAGCTACAACAAGCTCATACATACATATAGTCATATAACCGAGTTCCAGGTCATCGAAAAATAGCACTCTAAACCCATCTAAACGTGCCAATTAAATTCCATGAAATTGCTCAGAAATTAGCATAAAATACAAGCTTTCATAATCCAAAATAGTTTTTAAAAAATATTATTTTTCGTCCAAGTAACCCGCGCCAAGCGACCCCCTTATTGCACTAAGCGTGCTACATTATGTCTTCAACCATATTTTATAAATGAAACCGCGCTAAGCGGGATCTCGATTCTGCAGAAAATCCCTATGCAACCTGTATCATACCAGTCCAATTTTTTAACCCCAAAACACATTTGAATCAGTATTTTCCTGTGATTTAAGGCATATCAACCTAGTTCTATCATGTATTGTCCATCACAAACATAGAAATACAATCAATCATCAAAATCCCAAAATTCAACATCAAGACCCTAGACCTTCAAATCCATGGAATGGTGGATTTGATTCTAGACCATGTCACTACTCGTCAATTTATCAAGCAATAACATCATATTTCATATTAACAACACAATTTAAATATCAATCATCATAGTCTCATCATAATCATCAAGTTCATCGCAAAACTCCCAACACAAACTCAACCTACAACTATCTAAACCTTAGATCAATTATAAGAATTACGATAACTCCCCTTACCTTAGATTATAGCTAGCTTTGATTCTACTTTCTCCTCTTCCTGCCCTAGCTCTCTCTCTCTCTCTCTCTCTCTCTCTCTCTCTCTCTCTCTCTCTCACGCTTCTCTCAAATTTTCACGATTCAATGAATATTTCTCTCGCTCTTTCCTTTTTTACTTAGTTAGCCTTAGGACCCTTAATATGACCTTCCTATTATGCCATCACTTACTTCTCCTAATTATTTACCTCATCCTTATATTATTTATATAATTAGATAATAATGCATGGTTAGAAACTCTAATTATTTATATTATTCTAATCAACACCTTAATTCACACTATCCCACATGCATCTACATAAACATCATATATACTCTCAAGTACTCCATATCAATCATATAATCACACCAAAACAACTAAATAATTGATTAAACAATTAAATCTAAATTTTGGGGTGTTATAACTTTCATCTCTCAAATTGAACCTAAAATGATATATGAAGCTTTACTTGACGAGGGTGGTTACTTGCTATGCAAGAAGATCTTATCCGATTTAACTATAATAATGTTTGGGGACCTTGTTTTGCATCCAATTGATAAAATCGTCATTGGCACTAGATGGGTATTTAAGAATGAAATGGGTAAGAAATGACATAATTACTAGAAATAAAGCAAGGCTAGTGGAAAATGGGTATAGTTATTGGCGCAGTAAAGCGACAAGCAAAAGCTTAGAAATATTCTGAGTTTTACCATATCCATAGGGAACAGTGCAAGGGAAACAATGCCATTCAATGATTTACTCAGACTTGTGATGTTTATTTATACATAAGTTCAGAGTAAATATACAAACAAAACCCAACAAAAGAGAAATACACAAAGAGGAAGAGAAATAAACCAAACATCTCAGGAGTTGTCACCTCCGATTGATGAGAAATCCACCTCCGATCATCGAAATACATAACCTGGTTGTTGTTTTCTAAGATAATTTAACTTAAGAATGAAATTGATGGAGTTGGGACAAAAGTTCCCGAAAACCATAAAACCTAACTATGATGGAAATGAAAATACATAAACAAAATTCTCGCAGTCGCGCTAAGCGGGCTCATCGCGCTTAGCGGGCTGTCTTAATTTTTACACACTAAATTGCCTCTGTGGAAATATCTGGCTGAGTAAAAGTGAATGCATTTAGTGGGCTCAAAAAATCATCTCTGCTTCTGTCAGAAAAGTGGTAGCGCGCTACAACTCGGGCTTAGTGGCCTCATTACTTATTTTCTTCTAAAATTACATCTTCGAAGTCGTGTCTTCGACACTTTATTTCTCAAGACTCCGATATGCACCAATACCTACAAAATGAATGAAAAACTATCAAACGGTACATAAATGAATAAAAAACTCAAGTTATACACAATATATACAAATATAACGAAAACGTACGCATTCACACACAAGTTAAGGAAAAAGAGTCGATAAGTGCCGCAAAATTATATACAAAAATAAATAGAAATTAACACTTATCAATAGTCAAGCTGAAGGAATAGACTACGAGGAGACGTATGCTTCTATAGCTCGTATAGAAGTTATTTGTCTCCTTTTGGCATTCACTTGCTACTTGAATTTTAAGATTTATCAAACGGATGTTTAATCTTCTTTTCTAAATGGCTACATAAGAGAAGAAGTTTATATCTCACAACCTCCTGATTTTGAGGATCAAGAAAATCCTAACTGTTTCTAAACTCAAGAGAGCCCTATATGGTTTAAAACAAGCTCCAAGAGCTTAGTATGAACAACTTAGTGGATTTTTAACCAAATAAGGATTTAATCATGATAAAGTAGACACCAATTTATTTATTAGATACAAAGCTAAGCATATTCTTTGTGTTCAAATCTATTTCGATGATATTATTTTCAATTCTACAAATGAATATTTTCGCCAAGAGTTTTCAAGTTTGATGCAGGGTCAATTTGAAATGTCCCTCATGGGAGAGCTCACATATTTTGTTGGATTGCAAATCAATCAAACAAAATATGAAACTTTCATAAGCCATTCGAAGTATTGCTTGGAGCTTCTCAAGAAGTTAGATATGCAAAATTCAAGAAACATTTGAACCCCCGTGGCATCAAACATGTTGATTAACAAAGACAAGAATGGAGTGGAGATTGACATCACCAAATATAAAGGTATTGTAGGATACCTGATCTATTGAATTACAAGTAGGCAAAATATTATGTTTATTGTGTGTATGTGTGCTAGATATATTATGTTTAAGGTATCCTAACGGGACATGGTAGCACGACCTTTGATTTCTCAAGGGTAGCACATGGTTCTTAGGAAAAAAAATTTACTATGATTTTATACGGGGTGAGTCGGATAGGAAAACACTAGTGGTACTTTTCACTTGTTTGGAATTTTTATTTTAGTTTCTTGGTGTTATACCCCAAAATTTGCCCGCATTATTTTTCAAGAAAACTCCAATCTGAAAATTAAAAGTCTCATATAATCATGGATTTTTATTTCAACAAATATCCTGACATATGAAATACTTAGTTTTTAGAATTTTTCTTATACAGTAATTTGGCTTGCAGTTGAATTTATTCTTACGCAAACGCCAAATACTGTTTATTACTTCACACATGCTATTTATTTATTTACAGATAAATAGTACTGACACAATTGGTACAGAGTTAAATCTTTTTGCAGGCGCAGAATCAGGAAACTCAGACTGTACTGGTAACAAGTAGATTATTATTATCTTTTGTTTCCCACTAATTTTTGTACTATATTCCATTATTTTCAAAAATATTTTCAAATCTCTTTTTCAAAAATCAAATCTCTCTTTTTCCCAACACTATCATACTTTTTCTTTCAAATCTTACTTCCACTCAAATTTTCCTTTTGTACGGAATCACATCATTCCCCAACGTCTCTATCCTTCTTTCCATTCTATAAATACCTCTCATTTTCTTCCATAAAATCTCACATCAAATTCTAACTCATCTTTCAAATTCCTACCTCATATCTATTTTCTCTTCTTCCCTGGCAAGAATGGCAAAGTGGATAGAGACACTGTTTCTTACAGTCATCACCATTGCTACGGTGATCATGACTTTCTTCTGCCTGCATAGTCCTGAAGAGTGTGGACCTGCAATGGTTGCACTCCCAATCATCTACATGTTATTGTTCATAGCATGGGTCATTAACCGTCATTCCTGAAATTTGCCGTATTTCTTATTTCTTAAATGTACCGTTTATTCGTCGTACTGTTCAATATAGTATGTAATATTTGTACTGTCAGTATTAAATGTTGTACTATTTGTCATAATATTGCTTAATTACTAAGATAATATTTTGTGTGTTTTCTACCAGTCAAATATTCCTATTTCTGTGCATTAAATGATTTTCAGGGTTATTATCGGTAATTTTGCCCGCATACCGTAAATATTAGTTATTTATTATGTCTGTGTTTTTAACAAGTCATGTAAATAACTTTCATAAAACATAAAACAAAAACAACAAAAAAGAAAATTAACTTTGACTGTTGATTTTTCACTCTAACTGCTACGTCAATACCTGGACAGTCAGTTGACAGCCAAACTGCTGGCAGTACAATTCTCAGTGTTTTGTACCATCAATCAAATCAATCTTTCACAATTCAAAATTCCAAGATTTTTGTTCTAGAAGTCTTCTGAATATCACGCGATTAGCAGAGACTCAACACTGCACAAAAATCAGGTACGCTTAACTGTCTCCTACATAAACAATCCCTAATCAGGGTTTTTCTTGTTTTTACAGGAGCAACAAGTTTTTGAGAGCTCAAATGGATTTCATACACATCCATATATCTCAAAGTACCATCATACAAATTTTCAAACTTCAATTCACTCAGACGCACCGTCAGCAGCTCAAACAGTCAACAGACGACCCGTTTGACCAAAAAAGTCAACAGACAGTCAAAAATGAAATTTTTTGTCAAAGTCCATATTTTGTCAAAGGATTCATCATTTGATCATTGGATGATCATAATTCATCAAGGAAAGATCAAAAATCAACAAAACCCTAAGATTCAAAATTAGGGTTTTTGCCTGAAAAGTCAACTCAACTTTGACTGATCATAACTCTCTCATCCTTCATCCAAAAAATTCAAACCAAAGCTCATCTTGAAGGAAATTCAATTATCTTTCAAATGCCATTGATCCCATGGTCATTGGATTCACCATTTGAAAAATATGATCAAAGACATTACAGGTCATTTTCAAAGTCAACAAAAAGACACTTTTTTCAAAAGGACACACAAGGAGCTTCAAAAATCATTTTGACATGAGACCAAAGACATTGGTTAGAGGACTCTTTGAGGTTTCGAAAAAGTGCAAGATCTCCTTCATATGACAAAAATTGAAGGATTTACACCTTGTTGAAGTTGGCTAAATTTTGGGAAAATGCATGAAATCAACATTGCTCAAAAGTGTATTTTTTCCAAATGAGGCCAAGTTTTCAGCATTCAAACATCATTTCCATGATGATATGGGCCTCCCACGACCAAGACTAAGCCCACACCTTTTTTATCCATTTTTTGCTTGATTTTATCTTATTTTAAGATTAAAATTAAAAGGAAAATGGATGGATAAATGGTAGCTTAACTTCCAAGCATGACTCACCCAAGGAATCTTCATCTTTCTGCAGAGAATTGAAGAGCAAGGCAGATGCATTGAAGGCAAGAGGACTTGGTCAATAATTCAAAGCTTTTTTAATATAAAAAATGCAAGAATTCCACAAAGGCAACTAGTTGCTTCTTAGCTTCAATTCTAAGCACTCAATGCTTATAAATAAGCTAGCATAGTTCAGTAACAGAAAAGACACGAATCAGAAACAAAACCTTGCTCATATACACTTGTAATCACTTGAAAAAATTCAAAGAAAATTCAAATTCGAGTTTTTAATTTCAGTCCATTTCAATACAAACTAAGCATTCAAACATCATCTCTGAGCTTCACTGAAACTATTCCAATCAATTGCAAGTCTTAAACCTCATTGAATCGAGCTATATAGGCCACGGTTTGTTCAAACTAAAACCAACTTATATCTCATAACACACGCATATTTAACAAGATGTAGATGCATAATTGTGTTTGGTTTGAAGCTCTGGTCGTTTCTGGAGCTTCAATTGGATTTTAATGGCTGTTTGTAGCATATACCATTTTAGGGTTTTCTTAGCTCAAAATTAGGGTTCTTCATTAGGGCCAAAATTAAAACAAATTAAGGGCAGGGTTACATTCAGTGGAACAAGACGAATCCAATGGTACCATCGCGCCTGATTTCTATGCTTGTTTACCCCTATTCGTTATTTTGCAGATTTAGGGTTCACTTACTATAGCGCTTTTTTACAAAAGCGCTGTTAAAGGCCTTGTCTGAAGGTTGAAGACGAAGACGTGTCTTCCTCCCATTGGTTCAGAAGCGCGCGCGTGTTTTTTAAATTTATCTCTGATTCTGTGCTTTGCAGGTGTGACGTGTACCATGTGCCTCAAAGTCTGGACCATCTGATCTTGCTTAACAGCTCATCCAACGCCTCAGAACACGCATGCGCATCATACTCCCTCATTTAATTTCCACATCTGATCAGTATCCTTTTATTTCTTATTTTTATTTTAATTTCTTTGTTAAATTAATTAAAAATAGTTTTAAAAATCCAAAAAAATGCACAAAAAATATTTTTAGACTTCTAAAATAATATATTATTTTCTGAAATAAAAATATTTTATTTTTTTTCAAAATTTCAATATTTTGCATAATTAATTAGTATATGTTTATATATTTGCTTTTTAATTATTCTAACCAATCAAAAAATCATAAAAAAAATTGTTCTTCATGTTAAATATTGTTTATATATTATAAACTAATTTTGTACATATTTTGAATAATTTTATCTTTAAGTTTTAGTTATTTGTATAATTATTTGCATAATTATGTTTTAATTAACTTAAATCAATTTCAAATCAATTCCAAAAATTCCAAAAAAATTAGTTTTGTTTTAAAATTAATTAACAAATATTTTGTTCATATTTTGAACTTAATTTCTAGGTTTAAATTTATTTTCATCCTTTTTCCTCATTTTAATTTAATTAATTATGCATTAATTATAATTAAAATAAATCATAAAAAATCCAAAAAACATGCCTTTTATTTTTCTTGCAATTTAAATTCCTAGATAAATGTATAGGATGTCAAATTCATGTAAATAGGCTAGTTTACATTTCCTGCACAATCGATGTAATAGCGTAGATTTACTTTCCGCACTTTACATTTCCGCATTTTAATTTCCAGCAAATATAAACTGCGTGTATGTCAAAGATAAAATTGAACCGTTAGATCACTAACTTCAAAGATAAAATATCTGAATTCAAACACAATCACACTTGCACCTTCTAAGGTAATCCCTTCTCATTCTTTTCAAAATCAAAGTCAAAATTACACTGTTTTGAGTACAAAATCGAACCTTGCGTTTATATCCGGTGAAAGGATAGATTTTTAAAGGAAATAGGATAAAGACCTTACAACTCAGGGTAGACCTCCTAGTTTGCTTGCTCAAATCAAAACAAACAAAATTCTCATACACTGTTGTTTTTCAAAACAAAACTTTCAAAAGGACAATACTTTGTATACATCCCAAACACGGATTATTACAAAGTTAACGTTCTTTTCAAAACATCTTTCGAAAGATAAACAAGCATTTTGTATACATCCACACACGGATCATTACAAAATTCAATTTACAAAAGTATTTGAAACCATATATGAGCAATTTCAGAGCAATTGAAAAGTGATCGAAAAACAAGTGAGCTAAGCAAACTTAAGAGCCCATGGATAACCATGGATACAAAGGGTGCTAACACCTTCCCTTTGTATAACCTACCCCCTTACCCAGAATTTCTTAAAGGTTTTTTTTCTGTTTCTTTTATAAACCTTTCCTTAATTGGATAAAATAAAAGGTCGGTGGCGACTCTGTGAATTTTCAAAATGCGAGAGCATTAAGCGATAAAAAAGAGTCAGTTCACGTATCTCTAAAGAACAAAGGTATGGCCCGGGATTAAAAAATCGGAGGTCCACACTTGGCACAGTAAGAAGCAGCATATCGTTGTTCTTTCTATCGCTGAGGATGAATACATATCCGCTGACAATTGTTATGAATTAGTCTTATGGATAAAACAATATTAACTAGATTACAATTTAAATCTTGATTGCATTCCAATTAAGTGTGATAATTGTAGTGCAATAAGCCAATCTAAGAATCCGGTACTTCAATAAACTAAACATATAGAATTATGGCACCATTTTCTTAGAGATCATGTTGAAAAAGGGGACGTTATTTTTTTAATATGTTGATACAAAAAATGAGCTTTCTGACATTTTTACAAAATCATTATCGACGAAACCTTTTAATAAGAGTTATAGGAAATTGGAAATCTTGAATTCCTCGTGTCTTAAATAGATTGGGATTTATATTTAGTTTCGTTTGCTATTTGTATTATGTTTTTCACTAACACTCTCTTGTAGCAAATCATAGTTCCACCAACTCTATTGGTATGTCTCTATAAATCTTGTATCTAACTATATCATTTTGAGTGCATGCTTGTTTTGCACATGTTCATTGGTTTTCTTATTTCATTATTTTATTTCATTCATTCATATAGCATGTTTATGATTCATTGTTGCATTTAAAGTCTTTTTAAATGTGTGTTGTTAATTATGTGCATTTGAACATCCATATACTTGCTCATGCATTATTTAATCTTCCCTTCTTAATATTTTTGATCATTTAATTTTGTGTTGATAAGATGTTGCATGTCTATTTGCATGTATGTTGCATGTAGCATGTCTATCTCCGTGTTCTATATCTGATCTTTGACGTTATATATTCTTCTTAGCTTTTTAGCTCATGTGTTCATCTTGATTTTTTTCTGTTGCTGACTTTTTGGTGTTTAGACACATTACCATCAATCTCTTTTTGATCTTGTCAAAGGGGGAGAAGTTCTAATATGAGTCTAGAATTATTTTATGTGTTATATGTTGTTGTGTGTACGCAATGTTTTAGAGGGAGCACTAGCATTTATTTGCTTTACCTCAAAGTTGACTCAATTCCAAGTGAAAGCTTTTCAAGCATCAAAAAGAGGGAAACTGAAGGTTAATATCTCTAATACATTCAGGGGGAGAACCCAAATACGATTTTGTTGCTTATATCTTAAGCTTTAATTTTGTTATTATTATTTATTGAGCCTCCTCTCTAATTGTACATCTTTGGATTACGTTTTGAATCCATTCATCTTAGCATGCATAAGTTAAGTGTTTGTATTTGACTATGATCTTTGTGTTTTATGTCAATTGATTGAGTTAATGGCAGAAGATCCATATTTGATGTTGGTTCGAGTTTGTGGGAAGTGAAATCTCAAACTATTTTGAAAAACTTGAAAAATTGAAATTTCTTGTGTGTGACTCGAATCACTCACAAGTTATGACTCGAATCAAATTAAATAAAGGATAACGTAAAAATTTTTTTATCTGTGACTGGAACCACCGTTTCACTTGATTTGAATATTGCAACACTATGACTTGAATCACAAGTTTGGTTAGCCACTGCCTAGTTTGATTCTAATCACACTTTATGTAACGACTGTTTTATTTACGTATTTTATTTGATTATGTGTTATGTGAATTATTTATTTGATTATGTGTTAATTGTGTGTTTAATTGATTTTGTGTTATTTATTGGGAATTATTAGTAAATAACATAAGTTAGTAAGGTTATTGGTTATTGGGCCTATGATAGAATTAGTAATTGAGAGGTGCTAATTAGAGCTCATTAGCAATTTGAGAGTTAGTAAGGGTTTAACAAAACAAGGGTTTTAGAGAATAGAGAGTTAGAAGCTCATTTGGTGAAATTGGGAAAAGAAGAGAAAGAAGAGAAGAGTTAAGAGAAGAAGAGAAAGCTAGGTTTGAAGATAGAGTTGGCTTCAATCCAAAACCCAAGGTAAGGGTGGGATTATTTCATGATAAAGGGTTGTATGATGATGTTTAGGGTGGGGTTTTGATTATATGTTTATTATCCATGATTGTGTGAAAATTATAATTGAAATTTGTTAGGGTTCATACTAGATTTCTATGAAATTGTGATTCTAAGTATGTTTGATGATGTTTGTATGTGAACCCATGGTTAGAAATATGTTTAGGAACCTTATATGTGTGCTAAATTGATGTCAATTTATGTATAAATTGTATGAGGGTTAGTGGTTGTTGTATGAGGAGATTGGGGAAGGAAAATGGTGATTTTTGGGTTTTTACGCAGCATGAGTTGACCTATACAGAAGCCTTGGTCGACCTGAGCTAACCCGCAAAGGCAGAAATCTACTTTTCTTCAGCATGCGTCGACCTGAGAAATGTATGCGTCGACCTATAGATTTTCAAAAGAGCAGCATGAGTTGACTCATGGGTCGACCTGAGAAAACTCGAGGAGGACAGAAACATCCATGCATCGACCTGGCGATTTTATGCGTCGACCTGAGGGTTCAATTTTTGGTCGATTTTGCAAAGACCATAACTTTTGATCCGTAACTCCTTTTTAAGTGCCATTTGAACCTCCGTGAAGCTCTAATTGATGTCTTTCTAATTAAAATGAATTGAAAACCTTTAGATATCTTTTTGAAACCTTCCCTTGAATTGTATGTTGCCGATTTAATGATGTTTTGTGAAGTAGTATGTTATGTATGCTTGTATGCCATAACAACGTGATTGAGATGTGATAAATTAATATGATGGTAATGATACGGTTATTTCCATAGAACCTTGGCATTGAGTTGGTGTTGTTTTAGAAGATGTATGGCGTGTTGTTATGTTGTGTTTGTGGATGTGCATCATGTGAGTCGCATCCATTGCATTGTTTGAGACGACCTTAATGGGAAATGTTTGAGACGGCCTTAATCGCAAATGTTTGAGACGGGAGTTTTTACTCCAATGGTACCACATGCACGTGCATTAAGTCAAGTCGCATATTGAGTTGCATTTTGAATGTTTGTGATTATGACGTAAATGTTGTGATATGTGGATGATTTAGTTGTGCTATTGAATATGTTATTGCAATTGAATGATAACATTGTTATTTTATGATGAAAGTCGTTGTAAGATGTTATGTGATGAGGAGTGGTAAACTATGTATGATCTTTTCCTTGCTATGAATATTATCATACTTTCCTTTATACTGTTTGATATCTCACCCCTTTTATTTGAATGTTACCCTGAGTTGGTAATGTGCAGGTAACGACGTGGAGTAGCCGTTTACCTTATAACTCGAGTCGATGTGGCTATGCTCTGACACGTAGCACTCGGGGGGACGTTTGCGATGCTTGTTGCTTTATGTCATTATGTTTGATTGGATGTTGTCATCTTTTGTTTGATTATGTTATTGTTCTCTTTTGAGACATGTTGGATAGCTGTTGCCATGTTGGCAAGGATGTTGTAATACAGTGAACTAACTTTTTATCGAAATGTCGCGGTTAAGCAAAAGTCGCCACCGACTTTTATTTTATCCAAATTAATCAGAAAAGCTAAAAGAACAGGAAAAACCTTTTATATAAAAACTGAGTTCGGGGGGTAATTATGCAAAGGGAAGGTGTAAGGCACCCTTTGCATCCATGGTTATCCATGGGCTCTTAATTGCTTAGCTCACTTTGTTTTCAAAATGTTTGATTTGTTTGAAAAGTAGGGTGTGAATAGAAATTTGAATAAGAACTTTAGCTTGTAAATAAGCGTAGTCTTTTTGAAAAGTATTTGAAAATTAGTGGGAAAAAGAGTTTGAATTTTGAATTTGAATTGAGCAAGCAATTAAAAGCTACTTACCCTAAGTTTGAAAAAACGTTCTTTTAGCCTTTCGGGCGAAAGGGTCTATCCATACCATGAGAGGGCAGGAAGTCTTTCAATTGGATGTTTAAGGGTCATCGAGAATAATCGTTCGCCACAAGACTGTCCCATGCCATAAAGAGGGCAAGTAGTCTAAGGGAAGGATATAATAGTCATTTAACCTTTAGGCAACAGGCGAGGATACCTTAGCAATTGGGACAATCGTTATATATTTTTTTTATAAGGCAACCTCGAGGGAGTTTCAATAACTTTAAAGGCAACATAGCTTTAGGTATCCTTGGAATCGAGGGACTTTGACTATTTAGTATACTTAGAGGCAACAGAATTATAAGGCAACAGGCAACAAGGCAACAAGAGGGATTACCCTAAAGGTGTGTGGGTGCATAATCACGTGGTTAACTTCGATGATATTTATCTTATAATTAGTGTGAAGGATAGAAAAACACTTAGAAAGGGGGGGTTTGAATAAGTGTAGTCTAAAAACTTGAACGATAAAAACAATTTGCACAGTTATTTTTATCCTGGTTCGTTGTTAACTAAACTACTCCAGTCCACCCCCTTGGAGTGATTTACCTCACCTGAGGATTTAATCCACTAATCGCAACAGATTACAATGGTTTTCCACTTAGCCCACGACTAAGTCTTCTAGAGTATCCTGATCACAACCTGATCACTCCAGGAACAAATGCTTAGACACAAGCTAAGACTTTCTTAGAGTATCCTGACCACCACGTGATCACTCTAATTACAACTGCTTAGACACAAGCTAAGACTTCCTAGAGTATCCTGATCAACACTTGATCACTCTAGTTACTTACAAATTAATGTAATCAAATAAGAGTTTTACAATGCTTCTGAAAAGCTATAATCACAACAGTGATATTTCTCTTAAAGTTTAAGCTTAATCTCACTAATATATTACAACAGCAATGTAGTGAGCTTTGATGAAGATGAAGTATCTGAGCTTTGAGTTGAACAGCGTTTCAGCAAGTTTTTCAGAGTAAGTTCGTTCAGAATTGGTAACCTTGCTTCTCATCAGAACTTCATATTTATAGGCACTTGAGAAGATGACCGTTGGGAGCATTTAATGCTTTGCGTATTCCGTACAGCATTGCATTTAATGTTTCACTCTTTTGTCAACTACCTCGAGCCTTGTTTACGCTGTGTCTACTGACGTTGCCTTTTATAGCTTCTAACGTTCCTTTTGTCAGTCAGCGTAGCCTGCCACTTGTACTTGCTTCTGATCTGATGTTTATGTATACAACGTTTGAATATCATCAGAGTTAAACAGCTTGGTGCAGAGCATCTTCTTGTCTTCTGACCTTGAAGTGCTTCTGAGCGTGATACCTTGAGACTTTCAGTGCTTCTTCTTCTGATCTCAAGTTCTTCTGATGCTTCCATAGACACATGTTCTGATTCTGCTTTGACCATCTTCTGATGTCTTTCCAGACCATGTTCTGATGTTGCATGCTGAACCTTCTGAGAAAAGCTTCTGAGCGCTGATTTGTGCATACTCTTTATATATTTCCTGAAAAGGAAATTGCAGTGTATTAGAGTACCACATTATCTCACACAAAATTCATATCCTTGTTATCATCAAAACTAAGAATATTGATCAGAACAAATCTTGTTCTAACAATCTCCCCCTTTTTGATGATGACAAAAACATATATAAATGATATGATCAATTTGCGATCAGAAACAGCAGACGGCTAAAGACAATTACACAGCTAAAGTATGAGCATGTGAATATGTCTCCCCCTGAGATTTACAATCTCCCCCTGAAATAAATACTAGAAGAATTTTAATAATAAAAGACTTCCCTGAGTATTTCAGTAGAGACGTTCACAGTGCTTGATCTTCAGAAGATTCACAGCTTCTGATTCCTGCTTCCATCGGACAACTTCAGAACTTGAATTTCTTTGATCTTCAGAACATTCACAGCTTCTGATTCTTGCTTCCATCGGACAGCTTCAGAACTTGAATTTCTTTGATCTTCAGAACATTCACAGCTTCTGATTCTTGCTTCCATCGGACAGCTTCAGAAGTTGAATTTCTTTGATCTTCAGAACATTCATAGCTTCTGATTCTTGCTTCCATCAGGACAGCTTCAGAGCTTGAATTTCTTCTTACATCACTTCATGCTAGATTGTATCAGAACATTGTTGAATGTACCAGAGCATCATCAGAGCATCTCTACATCCTGAAATGTTACAGAACAACGCTAAACGACAAAAGTCAGCATGAATGAGTCAGAACATAGAATATGTTTCAGAACACATAATATGTATCAGAGCCATATAAAATGTATCAGAACAAATAGACATAATGTTTCAGATCATATTCTATCATCAGAATATCTGAACATTCTTCCTTCTTGCTTCTGATCCTGAAGCTTCATAGCACTCAGCTTGCTTCAAGAATCCAAGAGCTTGATTCATCTTGTTGCTTCTTATGTTGATCTTTTAAAGAGAATCTTCAATTCCTGCAACAACACAACTTAAAGCATAGAACTTTGCAAGTTCTGTTAGTAAGGCAACTGATTAAATCAAATCATTTATCACATATTTCTCCCCCTTTTTATCATAACATCAAAAACTTAAAAGATTCAGATGAAAAACAAAAAATAAACACATGGAAGAAAAAGATAATTTTCATTGAAGCTCAAAAAGACAGAAGTACAGAGGTACAAGAAGATAAGGAAGAGAAGATGCACAAAACAGATGCAGCAAAAGCAAAAACAGAACAACTAAGACTCAATCTAAGATGACTCTAGCCTCGACAAGATCTTGGCCAGCATATCTTGAACCCCATTGTTGTGCTCATTCTGCTTCTCTATGAAAGCTCTAAACTCAGCATTGACTGAGCTTTGCTCATCCTGGTTCTTCTGAATAACTTCCAGAGTCCTTGCGAGACGGGAAGATTCATCAGAAGAGGCTTCACAGCTTCTATCCACAGGGATGACATTGTGATCAGTAGCTTCCATTGATAGATCATTTGCAGGGTTTTCCTTGACATGAACTGTTTCAGCAGCATGATCTTCTACATCTGCTTCTTGCATAGAAGCATCTTCATATTCTGCAGCCGGAATCTCAGAATCTCCATTCTCAAGTTCCTGAAGAATGGCAGCTAGATTCCTGGGGGCAGAAGGACCTTCAACTTCTAGTGGGTCAGCAACTTCTGGAATGACCAAGCTTGGGTCTTTCTTAGAAGGGTTTTCCCTCAAAAAGTCAAAGAGGGTCTTGAAATCCCCAAGTAGAACAGGATATTGAGGTATCCAGACTACAATCTCCCTGCAAGGGTTAGCTTCCAATGCAGCAGCCAGTCTTGCTTCCTCCATTTCATCCACAAACCGCTTCTCCTCAGCAGCAACACAATTTCTGAGAGGATGGTAGTATATACCATTATCACCCTCTAGAAGGTAACCAGGGTAACCAGGGGCAGCAGCCACTAATCTCTTCTGTACTCCCATTGCTTCTACTTGAAAAACCTTGCGAAAGCATTTCCAGAGATTTCTTGTAGAAATATCATCCAGACCATTTAGGAAGGCATCCTTCAGAAGGTCTAGACTGCTAATCACCTCATGTCTGAATAGTTCTAGGTAGGTACAGGGTTCAGGTTCAGGCGGATTGAAGGTGAATTTGTAGTCAGGGTAGAGTAGACAGTAGGGTTTGGATTTTCTGGTAGGTAAGGGATGGGATATAGAAGGTGGAGGAGCGGTGGATGAGGAAGAAGGGATATCTGAGAGAATGATTGATGAGGATGGAGTATCAGAAAAGATAGGTTGAGAAGAGGATGGAGTATTCGTAAAGGGAATTGGTGAGAAAGATTTATCAGAAGGAGTTGGGGGAAGAATACTTAGAGGTGTGGGGTTTAGAATGGGAGAGGAAAGAGATGATGGAGAAGTATTTGGTAAAGTGAAGTTTACTTTTGGTTCAGATGGAGGTGATTGGAGAGAAGGTTTAGGGACAGAAGGAGGTGGAGTAAAAACCTGCCTGGAGACGTGTTCAGAAGAAGCATGTGAAGATCTGGTTCTGTGAAAGGAGTCTCTGATCCTTTTCTCCCTGTGTTCAGCAGAGTCCACCTTGTCAGGGTCATAGGTGACCCTCAGCTTCTTGGCTTTCTTAGCCTCATCTTCTCGGGCCTTTCTTTTTAGCCTTGCCTGTTGTTCCTTCTGATCCTTCTTCAGAAGATCAGCTTTAGACAGAAGTACTCTGCCCCGGATCCAAGCAGGATCAATATCTGATTGCTTCCTAACACAATCTTCCAGGTAAAGCTTGACAACCTGATGAAGTTCATTATGAAACAAAGAGACAAATCCTTCAACAGCAACTCTTCTTGACAGAATATCAGGAAAGCTTGTGCACACAGAAGATACATTCTGGATGAGTTCTAGTCTGAACAAATCTACACCATTGAAGATGGGACCTTGAACTACTCCAAGAAAATGGGACGCATCAAGTGTTCTGATGGAGTCCAGCAATTTGCTTTCAATCAGAATGTCTGAGATCATTCTTCCGAAAGGAATAGTCTTTCTAGGAATATGAGGGTACTTCGCCCTTTCATCTTCTCTTGATTCAACTATAGAAGTCTTCAGATTCTCAAATAGAATGTGAGAGATGTTGAGTTCTATCTTTCTGCCAATGCAGAAGAGAGTGTACTTGTGATCCGGACTGATGTAGGAGGAGGGAGAGAACATCTTCTTTCTGTGGTGAAGAGAACCCAGAATAATCTCAGCCCATACTTGATAAAACGGCCTCAAAGTACCCGTTTTATGAGAATCAGCTCCGAAGACAAGAGAGATTTGATTTTCAACATGATGCCAGTTAACCGTTCCAGGTCGAAAGTCGGACCAACCTTCTTCATCATTTAGATTGTGCAGCTTCCTGATGAGTTTTTCAGTAATAACCACTTCATGCCCTAGTACGAAGGAAATTATGGCAGTTGGGGTAACTGTTGCATGTACCCAGAAGTCCTTCACAAATTCAGGATAAATTGGTCCAACCAGTCTATCAAGATATTTCGACCATCCTTGCTCCAATATTCTGACGTCACATAGAAAACCATTTGCTCTAAGATTGTCGAAGTCCACAGCATATTCACAAAGAACTTCCAGTTCGTCCGTGGGAATCATGCAAGTTTTCAAAGGAGCATACCCATATTTGCGTAGAAGAATCTGTGTAGAAGTGAGACTTTCTGCTGGGTTTGATGAACTTGAAGATGAGTTCATGATGATTATGCTTTGAGATCAAATCAGAAACTAGGGTTTGAAAGCAAATGCAACGAAAGAGATACACAAAAGAGAGAGAGAGAGAAAAGAAAGAAATGAAGATGAAGCGGGTTATTTAAAAGATTTGAAAAGAAATTGATTAAAAAAAACATCATTATGCATTTAATGAGAAATGACATTAGGAGAGAGAGCATGGTAAATGAAATGATTCAACACAGTTACCTAGGTTGGCGTCTTTTCAACTGCACGCTTTGTACTAACCGTACATACACGTGTTCATCATCAGAAAGTAGATGACAGCTGTATTTTTCTGAATAGACTTTACACCTTCTGATTCTGATCACTGCTTCTGATTGTCATTCTTTAGAAATGATCTTGTTCTGATAGGATCATCTTTCTTCCCAAGAATCACATCTTCTGAGTGAGCTGAAGCAAGTCTGGGTGATCTTCTGACTGTTAGCTCTTCAGAAATCCTGAGATTCTCTAAAGATGCAGCAACTTGATCTTCTGATCCATTGCTTCTGAGACTATCAGCTTCTGCAGCTTTGCTTCTTGGTTCTACTGCTTCTGATATATCAATATCAAAATCTGCAAAATTCTCAAACTGCTTTGGTTTTTCAAGACCAAGCTTATCATCAAACCTGATATTGATTGATTCTTCTACAATCAATGTTTCAGTATTGTATACTCTGTAGCCTTTAGAGCGTTCAGAATATCCAAGAAGGAAACATTTTTGTGCTTTAGAATCAAACTTACCAAGATGATCTTTAGTATTCAGAATAAAACATACACATCCAAAAGGATGGAAATATGAAATGTTGGGCTTTCTGTTCTTCCACAATTCATAAGGAGTCTTATTTAGAATAGGTCTGATAGAGATTCTATTCTGAATATAACACGCAGTGTTTATTGCTTCTGCCCAGAAATGCTTAGCCATATTGGTTTCATTGATCATGGTTCTGACCATTTCTTGTAGAGTCCTATTCTTTCGCTCTACAACTCCATTTTGCTGTGGAGTTCTAGGACAAGAGAAATCATGGGCAATACCATTTTCTTTGAAGAACTCCTCAAAGAATTTGTTCTCAAATTCACCACCATGATCACTTCTAACCTTTATGATTTTACACTCTTTCTCAGATTGGATCTGAGTGCAGAATTCAAAGAACACTGAATGAGACTCATCCTTGTGTTTTAAGAACTTTACCCATGTCCAGCGGCTATAATCATCTACGATGACTAATCCATATTTCTTCCCTTTGACAGATGCTGTTTTGACTGGGCCAAATAGATCAATGTGCAAGAGTTCTAACGGCCTTGAGGTAGACACAACATTCTTAGACTTGAATGCAGGTTTAGAGAACTTGCCCTTCTGACATGCTTCACAAAGAGCATCTGATTTGTATTTCAGATTTGGGAGTCCTCTGACCAGATTTAGTTTGTTAATCTGAGAAATCTTTCTCAAACTAGCATGTCCTAATCTTCTGTGCCAGACCCATTGCTCCTCAGAAACAGACATAAGACAAGTCACCTTCTGCTTCTCAAGATCAGAAAGATCAATCTTATAAATGTTGTTCTTTCTCTTGCCTGTAAATAGGATTGAGCCATCCTTCTGACTTACAGCCTTGCAAGACTTTTGATTGAAGATTATATCATAACCATTGTCACTTAATTGACTTATGGACAATAAGTTATGCATTAATCCTTCTACAAGAAGTACATTAGTTATGGAAGGAGAGTTACCAAGACTTATGGTTCCAGAGCCAATGATTTTGCCCTTCTGATCTCCTCCAAACTTGACTTCTCCACCTGGCTTAAGCACCAGGTCTTGGAATGTAGACCTTCTTCCCGTCATGTGTCGCGAGCACCCAGAGTCTAGGTACCATGACATTTTGCTTTTTGTCCTCTTTGCCGCCAAGGATATCTGCAACATAAATTATCTTCTCCTTAGGTACCCACAATTTCTTGGGTCCTTTCTTGTTAGTTCTCCTTAAGTTCGGATTGAACTTAGGTTTAGCAAAATATTTGACAGGAGGAACAGCATGATATTCTTTAGGTTTGTCAGCATGATATTTCTTAGGGTGTGTCACATGCTTCTTGGTGTGAACAGTGTTAAAGCTCTGTGCATGTGAAGTGAGCCTAATATCATGTGCATGGCCATATTTGAACTGATCATACAATGGCTTGTATGTGATCTTCAGATCATCAATAGGTTCAAATTTATCTGACTTCCCATTGAAAGGTTTCTTTGCAACACCTGAGGATGTAGCAGCTTGAATCTTACCACTTCGGATGCCATTCTTGACGCGTTCCCCGGTCAATATAAGCTCAGTGAATCCAGATGATGAACTTCCCAGCAAATGACTATAGAAGGGGCCAGTCAGTGTATTCATAAACATATCTACCAACTCTCTGTCAGCCAAGGAAGGTTTGACTCTTCCAGCTAGATCTCTCCATTTTTGCGCATACTCCTTGAAACTTTCCTTAGGTCCCATAGACATGCTTTGTAGTTGCATGCGAGTTGGTGCGAGATCGAAATTATATTGGTATTGCTTGCAGAAAGCAACAACCAAATCTTCCCAAGTACGGATGCTAGTACCCTCCAGTTGATAGTACCATTCGAGTTGAGTTCCAGATAAGCTTTCTTGAAAGAAATGGATCCAGAGCCTCTTATCAGCAGTGTGAGGCTGAATCTTTCTTACATAAGACCTCAAGTGTAGTTTAGGACAGGAGACTCCATCATGCTTAGCAAAGGTGGGAGTCTTGAATTTCGGAGGAATAACAACTCCAGAGACGAGTCCTAGCTCTTCGAAATCCAGTCCAAGTACCTTCTGAATTTCCATGGCTTTCATACGTTCCTCCAGCAACTTGTATTTGTCATCAGGATGTTCATCCTCATGGTGATAGTCCTCTTCTTCTTCAGAGGGTTTGACAGAATCATGGTTACTTCTTGCATCAGTTTTGATATTAGCATCACCATCTTGCTCATCCTCGTCACTGTCTTCAGAGGTTTCGGCATCCCTGAGTTGCAAGATCGGTCTCAGCTTTTCCACCTGAGTCTTCTTACCCTTATTCTTCTTCTTTTTAGTCAGCATGGCTTTCAGCTCTTCTTGCCCCTTGGACAAATTCAGAATCAAGGCTTGGAACTCAGTGTTTTGAGCTTGGAGATCCTTAACTGATTGTTCGAGATTCATGATGCTGAAATATACAGCGAGGAAGGATGAGAGACCTATTATAAGAAACCTGTTATGCGATGTTATGAATGCAAATGCAGTATTTTCAAGGATCTTTAGGCATTTAGTTAGCAACATTAGAAAATGATTTGGTCGCGTCTTTGTCTGAACAAATCTGAATTTTGTCTTTGAACGTCTTTCTTTGAGAATCAAGCTCACCATATCAAGTGGGTCATCGCCTCTGATTCGGGATACTTCTGAATTTGTAGGTACATGACTAGAGGAAAATAAATCCTCTTGCCCCTTGGTAGGCGCTAAGCCTTTGAATTGGAAGGTATGTGGCTAGAGGAAAATAAATCCTCTGGCTCCTTGATTAGGAATTCGGTCCCTTGATAAGAGTACCTGAAATTGTGCGCCCTAAATCTCTAAGATCCTTGAAAGGGTTAGTAAACATGCAATGTTATGATGTCATGATGTTATGCGGATGCAATGCATCAGGAAAAATGTAAGGTGATAAGGACAAACAAGTCCTACAAGAAAAACCTGCAAGGAAACGAAAGGGTTAGTAGCACACACAAGCAAGTCACACAAGTGTCCTTAGGTTTAGGGGCTTGCATGAAGTTCGTAGGTAAGTACCCTCCCCACTGAAGTTTAGTTGGTTCAACCTTTCCTAGAATAGTAACCGGGTTCTATGGTGCTCATATCCCTGATATTTCTCGCGGGCATTGTCTCAACATGGCACTCGATCGGCCAGCCAAAAGCATCCCTAGAGTCCAATCTCAATGAGTGTAGCATCGAGTATCAACCGGCTTCAGTCAAGAATCCAAAGCCAGCTATCTCGCTACTTCTTATAGGCCAAAGTCAAGTTCAACTAAGGTTCTAAGGGCGAATTAGTGCTTGTGACACTACGCGGTAGCCAAATGTCTCCTCGATCATATTCAAGGGCCATCAGGACAAACCAAAGCGTCGCACTAACGGTGGCCACCAGTTCAACCATAACGATACATGTCGTACAGCCTCCCTGGTCTCTTGCCACATACCTAAGGTACACTAGATCCGGGTGTAGGATCTTTCACACAGCAGAATACCCAAAACAGCCTTGAAAAGATAAAGCAAACAAGTGAAACAAATTTAAAGTGATCCTAGCTCTAAGGTAACCCCTCTTTTATTCGAAAGCTTCCCCAGCAGAGTCGCCAGTTCTGTAATACGGTGAACTGACTTTTTATCGAAATTTCGCGGTTAAGCAAGAGTCGCCACCGACTTTTATTTTATCCAAATTAATCAGAAAGGCTAAAAGAACAGGAAAAACCTTTTAAATAAAAACTGAGTTCGGGGGGTAATTATGCAAAGGGAAGGTGTAAGGCACCCTTTGCATCCATGGTTATCCATGGGCTCTTAATTGCTTAGCTCACTTTGTTTTCAAAATGTTTGATTTGTTTGAAAAGTTGGGTGTGAATAGAAATTTGAATAAGAACTTTAGCTCGTAAATAAGCCTAGTCTTTTTGAAAAGTATTTGAAAGATAGTGGGAAAGAGTTTGAATTTTGAATTTGAATTGAGCAAGCAATTAAAAGCTACTTACCCTAAGTTTGAAAAAACGTTCTTTTAGCCTTTCGGGCGAAAGGGTCTATCCATACCATGAGAGGGCAGAAAGTCTTTCAATTGGATGTTTAAGGGTCATCGAGAATAATCGTTCGCCACAAGACTGTCCCATGCCATAAAGAGGGCAAGTAGTCTAAGGGAAGGATATAATAGTCATTTAACCTTTAGGCAACAGGCGAGGATACCTTAGCAATTGGGACAATCGTTATATATTTTTTTATAAGGCAACCTCGAGGGAGTTTCAATAACTTTAAAGGCAACATTGCTTTAGGTATCCTCGGAATCGAGGGACTTTGACTATTTAGTATACTTAGAGGCAACAGAATTATAAGGCAACAGGCAACAAGGCAACAAGAGGGATTACCCTAAAGGTGTGTGGGTGCACAATCACGTGGTTAACTTCGATGATATTTATCTTATAATTAGTGATCTAAGTTATTTAGCAGGCTTGCACTCCCTAGGATTACTAACCATGGCAAAAAATAGAACAGTTAAAATCCTACGCTATTACAATAAACACCTGCGGAGATGGGGAAATTAAAAGGCGAAAAATAAACCCTAACCTATTACAATAAAACCCTTATAGGGTAACAGAAAAATAAAGGCAGAAAATTAATTTACACATCTTCGGCCTTGATCTTCCTTGAACCTTCAATTGACTCTGATCATCTTTTGATATGAACGCGCGTATTCGGAAGAACCCCGATGGTAACCCTGAAAAATGAAGAAGAGAAAGGTAGAAAACTTTTTGTGGCAAATAAAAGGCATTGACAAAATGAATAAAAATAGAAAAGGTTTTTTATTAAGCAGGGCAAAAGGTTTTTGAAAATGTGTAGGGTAAACCTGATTTTTTAGGGAATGAAGTTTTAAGAGAAAAAATTGACACACTAAGTTAATAATGGACAACACCTAGGGTTATCTATGGTTTGTTGAAATTAAAGGCTAAACCTAATTGTAATTACATACCTAATTAATTAAAATTATTTGACCTAAAATTAACTAAATTAACATTAACTTAATTAGCAAAATTAAATAAAATTACGAAAGAGGTTTACTAATTAAATAAAATCTAAATTCTAATTTTATTTTAACTAATTAGGACTAAATTAAATCTAAATTGTCTAATTAAACCTAATCCTATTTATTAACCTAATTCTAAAAAAACATAATTAATTAACCAACCTATTAAAAAAAATACAAAAAAACTAATTAAAACAAAGAAAAGAAAAAAAGTTGGAGAGAAAGAACCAGCAGTGTGGGGCGCGGATCCTGTGTGATGCTCTTCTTGAGGGAGTATCATGAAGAGGCGTGTCTTGTTCCTTGGATCAGATAACGTGGGAATCCAACAGTGCAGATGTGGAGGCGTATGGTGAGCCTATGTTGACTAGGCATACTGGATCTGCCTTGAACTAATTTCAGAAAAAATAGTATCAATCCTGGGGATGGAACCCAGGTTTTTCAGGTGAGGAGTAATACCTTGTTGCCATCTCAGTCAAGATGCCAATCTGTAAGTAAACCCACATGCCAGAATTAAATATAGAAACAACATATTAAATGGAAATTGAAAAAAGAACAAGTCAAAGGTGGGTCCCTGGTTGGTTGCGCTGCAGCCAATAGCAATTGGAAAGAGAGAGTTGAGACTTTTAACCATCCATCTAAGATTCTCCACGCGTGCAGAGAGAAAACTGGGAGTTGACCAACGAGTAAAGGCTAGCCACGCAGCGCTCTAGGGGTCCACACCTACTGTTCCTTGTCTTCTTCCTCCAGCCCTGGGGAAATTCCTGCGGATTTAGCCAGGCTTTTTCCTGCGAATTTTGTTGCGATTTTCTGCAACTAATTTCTGGGCTCATGGAAACCTGCAAAACATCAAACATACATGCACACAAAGGACCCTACCCCCTAATTTGGACCTTCTGATTCTATTGGTGGTGTCCGTTTAGTCTAAAACGGCCTGGAACTTAAAATACGATGAAGGTAAGTCTTGAACCCTAATAATGGTGTCTCTCTATTCAAGGCTCGAGACCTTCATGTTGCGCGTCAGAACTGTTCTAAACATCAACATAAACACATTAACAGCGTCAAATCAAATTAAAATGAATTGGATAATAAAAAACGAGACCTCAAATATTGAATGAATATGAGCAAACGGAATATGGTGTTTAACGTAACATGGGGGCCATGCAATGATCCATACCTCCTTTGAATAACCTCAGGAAGAGACTGAAGCGATTGTCTTGAATTAATAGTGGCTAGAGACAAGATTTCGAATTTGCTCCTATTCTTGAATTTTTTGGAGAAATTACTAGGGTTTACGAGGCCAAGATTTTCGTCCTCCCTCATGAGGAAAAGAGTGAGAATATATAGAGGAGCTATTAGGGTTAGAAATACTAGGAAAGAATCAATCTTTGATTGAAGAAAAAATTTGATTTTATTCTTGCATAAAAACTTTCTTTTCTTGGTCAAAATATATTTCCATGCTATTTCTCATGATTTGCTGGCCCTTGTGTGATGATTTGGACTTGAATGAATGTGAATGTTTTGTATGAATTAATCTGATTTATTTTAGATTTTATTTGATTTATGTTGAATTTAAGTAAATAAATCCAAAAATAAATATAATAAAACCATAAAATAAATATCAAATAGTCTTTGGGCCTTTAATGAACTTATTATCACGTGGAACATCCAGAACCCTAGGCCCATTACTTAAAAATACAAAATTCCTCACTTAGGTTTCCATGTATTTTCCCAAAATTGACCAACTTCTGCAAGCCATAACTCATTCAATATTTCTCATATGGAAGTGTTCTAGGTCTTTTTGGAATCCTCAAGATGTCCTCTACAAGCCACTTTGGAACATATTTTTCATTTGGAGATTTTATCTTGATGATATAGCTCCTGACAAAATACAGCTTTTTGCGATCTTCTAGAAGGACTTGTAATGTATTGGCTCATATCTCTTATGCGGGAGCATTTCTTGACTTTGGGCCCAACATCAAAGTTGTAGGGAATCAAATTTCCTTGAGAATGAGCTTTGGTTGAGGAATTTCTGAGAAAGTATGAGAGAGTTATGGCTGGTCAAAGTTCGGTTGACTTTTGTTTAGAAACCCTAATTTAGTAACTTTTTGAATTGTTGACTTTCTGAGCAATTGAGTAATCAATCTTTTGAGTTGAGACCTGAAATTTGTCATGGAGATAGTGTGGGGTATCATAGAACATATGGGATGCCTTGGAGCCTTTGGTTCATTGATTTTCTTCAGGGAATCATAAACCCTAGTTTCTTTGAGCCTTAGTTTAGGAGAGATGCCTTTGAGCTTTGTACTTTGATTTGAATTCGAACAAGAGAAATAGTATGGGCAAATTTTGGGGTATGACAGATGTTATGATTTGAATTTATGTTGTTCTTTGAATTCCGCTGCGATATTATGAACTATTTGGTTTGAAAGATTAATGAAGTATGATTCCTCCGTTATATGTAATGTATCTATGATTATGAGCATGATTTGTGATGTGCTCTTAGTTGATAATTGTGACGCCTCAAATATAATGTTTGTTTGAGATTTTTGTACTCTGATTTTTCATGTATTAATGCGGGGTAGATTTAGGGTGTTACATTAGTGGTATCAAAGCAGGCCGGTCCATCCGGCCAAGTGTCGAGTCGTAGTATGGTAACACACTTTACCTCGATTTTGACACATAACCGAGGGTACACATAACCGAGTCATTATATTTTTTATTTAAAATGTAACACACTTTACCTCGATTTTGACACATAACCGAGGGTATACATAAGCGTGTTTTTTTGAGTTTCTTCACCATCTTTAAACAAATCTTATCGTTTATTTAATGAGTATCAACGTTCAAGATATTGTCATTAGTGATCCGCGTGAAACCTAAAAGACATTCATACTAAAAGCATTATGAATATCAAAAATTGATAATGAAACATTTGACATGAATACTTTGAAACGTAAAGACACTTGGTAAAATTCTCTATGATGGATTGCAAGAGCAGGAAATCATTTGGGTTTAAGGTTTGTGTTATTCAATAATCATATAACTAAATATTTATTTTATTTATCTTACCCTTTTTTTGTTTTAAATCGAAAACAAATGAAGGCAAAAATCATTGAGATTATACTTGCATCCAACCTTTGATCTTCCTAGAGATTTCAATGAAACCAGGATCCAATATTCGTTCTCAAAATTTGTTATATATTTTTATATTAATGTTTTGTATAAACAATGTAATATTTTGTGTAAATATTGTATTTTCTAAACAAATTAATTTATTGATATTCTGTGTAAATATTGTATTTTCTAAACAAATTAATTTATTGATATTTGTGTAAATAATAAATGAGTATTTTTAAAAAAGTATAAAAAAGTTATTGTTGCGGATCGAACCTATGACCATTTCAACTATCCCCGGTTATTAAAAAATCAAGGGTTAACTGACAAGTTATTATGTCGCCCTTCATTACCTCGCATTTGTAACCTGGGAGCTGGAGAGTCAGATGAAGGACTCTTATCTTGAACTTTTTGCTTAAGGTATGTTTTCGAGGACGAAAACTCTTTTAATAAAGGAGAGTTGTAACACCCCATATTTTCCATTATTTAATTTAATTAGAGTTTAAATTATTTAATTAGAATTAATTGGAATCCGGTGATTTAATTGAGAAAATTATGAGAATAAGGTAATTGGGCCAGTGTGACAATTAGTAAATGGGAGGTGTTAATTAATGGGTCTTTTAATAAGTTATGCTATTTTTATAAAATAAAAGAAATTGGGAGAAAGAGGGAATAGAGAAGCCAAAAGAGAAGCAGAGGAGATTTGAAGAACACGTGAAAGATCTGAAGCAAGAGAAAAGGACGAATCAAATTCTTGGCTAAGGTAAGGGGGGACTAATTCCGGTTAATATCTATTATCGGTTTATGAATAATAGGATTGATTAGGTATGTTAGTTCTTCCCATTCTAGATGTTAGAGATTTGGGGGTTTCGGATGTTTAGAGTCAAATTGATGATTTTGATGCAATTGGATGTCTGTGGTTTATAATTGATGTTAGATAGACTCTTTACATGATGGGAATGTGTTAAATTCTGGTATTTGGCTCTGTATTGGTGTTGTTTTCATGTTGGTGCGAAACAGAGATGTTGGAGAAGTGAAAAGCTGTCAAAAAGTGATTTTTCTGGTGACCGATTACGCTGTACGTGAATTTCTGAAAATTGAGTTTTTGGGACTAGTAACCCATTACGTAATCGATTACACTGTACGTGAATTTCTGAAAATTGAGTTTTTGGGACTAGTAACCCATTACGTAACCGATTACACTGTACGTGAATTTCTGAAAATTGTGTTTTGGGACTGGTTACCTGTTACGGTAACCGATTACACTGCAGCTTTGAAAAATATTTTATTTTATTTTTTTAAAATTCATATTTTGCAAACCATAAGTCTGTTTTGAGCGCCGTTTTGTGCGTTTGAAAGATAATTTGATTTTCTATATAATAAATCAGTTTAGTAAGCAGTAGCTCGATTTTATTTTGGAAATCTCGATTTAATTCCTTATAGTGTGTTTAACATTGGGTGCATAATTCTTGGAATGTGATAATGAGGGTGATGTTGTATTTCGGCGTGAATATGTATAATGTGATTGTTTGATTTGTATTGAAGTATGAATATATTATACTTGGTGTTGTTTCCGGTTAGCTATATTTTGATGATATTGTTCATCTTAATCGGTATTGCTTATGGTGAGTTTATACATTGTGTGCATATATTGATAAATGTGACAATATGATAATATGGCGATGATATGATTGTGATATGAATATTGTGATTGATGTGATGATGTATGATTGATTATCGAATGATGCTGAGACATGTACATACTTTATTGGTAATGATAATGGTGAGTTATAATGAGACGATGTAATTCATCGGATCAGTGATGTTGTAAGTATGTTATATGTGTGCATTCATTCATAAATCAATTTTGTGACTGAATCCTGGTGATGTTTTGAATCAGTGGAGGGCATAATTCCCATTGTGTGGAATTTGTGCCGGCAGGGCCGTATCTTGGTGATGTTTGGATCGGTCAGATGGATTAATCCCATGTTTGGTACCACATGCATAGTGTCAGTACATTGCATATGAATATTGTTATAACATGATTGGATGGTTTCCAATGTTATATTTTGGTGACGTATGTGTTGTTGTTGTTGATGAATACTTCTCTAAAAATCTTTATATATTGCAATTGAGTGAATAATTTACTTATGATGTTTTATTGTTTATAAACTTATAACATTTGTTAATTGTGGATATGTCTCACCCTTACTGTTGACCATTTTTAGATTGAGGAGTAGCGGCTTTGTGCTTCGATGAGGATAGCTCGTATAGCTATTTCGCTTGGTGTTAGTTGTGTCGGGTGTCATGCTCTGGTCTTGTAACACTGGGGGGAAACGCTCGTTTGTTTTGAGTTATTGAATAAACACTTCTTTTATTAGTTGAATATTCTTGTTGAGTTATGAGGTGGTGACCTCTTGGAGTTGATAACTGATGTTCATTATTATTCAACTTTAGAAAACTATTTCCGTTGTGTCAAACATGTTTGGTAATTAATGTTTATTTTATTTCCCTCGTGAGAAAGCATGACATATGGTTTGAAATGTTATTTGGTGAGTTGTAGCATCCTTTTTACAAGTTTACTATGAAATTATTTTATTATTCTGCGGGGTTTAGAAGGGTGTTACACTCGCCCAATAAATAAATAGTCACCTTATGCAGGGACTCACCCCAACCCGAGGTACTCGCCCTTTAAATAAAGGGTCACCTTTAGTTGAGGGACTCGCCCTTCAAATAAATAGATGCCATCAGTTAAGGGACTTGTCAAAAGGCGATGTGCCTATCTCAAATAGAAGACACCTTGAAAACACTTCGCCCTTAGCAAAGCCCTTGTGCTTGAGGGACTATGTAGTTTTTTATTTGTGAGTGTCCTAAACAAGGGAGCCCTCTCCCAAAAATGGTGTCGCCTGTGGTGTCGTTTTTTTTACCTCCCCGTTTCACTTGGGAGGACGGCACGCTAGACCCTTCACGCGAAATTTGGAAGGAGAATGCGCCCGGGATGGGATGAATTTTGTTTCAGTTCTTCCTACGATATCGCACGAACTTTCTTATTGTCCTACGAGTAGGAAAGGGGAAAAAAGATCTCAACTAAACCCTAGGAGTTTGCTAAGTGTGGGGATTTCACCTAGACTAGAAATTCTGGAGTTCGGGGGGTCGGTTATACATAGGGAAGAGTTTAAGCACCCTACATATCCGTAGTACTCTACGGGAACCTTCTCTGTGTCATTGTGATTGTGTTTATTGCCAATGATTGGGAAAGTTTCTCCTTTGTGTTAGGAGAGAGAATTGAATTGATTTAAAAAAGGACAGACAAACAAACAAACAGACTATTTTTGGTACTCTATTAGCTCGCTGAGATTCCTTGTGAACCTCATGCCTACATATCCCTAATGGAATTCAGAGCTTAATGTAGTTCGGGGAACTAATTAGGGATTTTAAATATTTGGTGCCTTGCTTGAAGCTCAAGGTTGAAGCTTTGAATTAAATCTCTGTTTACAGTAAAGAGACATGAAGTCATCTTTATAGAGAAGTATTTCTACTATTCCACCACAAACATTAAAAGAGTGACAGAATAACTGAATTCATTTCATTCAAGAGAGGGAGCCTACTTGGTTGATCAAGTATGACAACCAACATGCCTCTTGAGTGAAAGAAGGATGCTCATCCAAATTAGGGAAAGTTAATCACATGTCTGGTTTCACTGCCAGCTCATGCCTTTCAAAATCCTAAATGGGAGACTTAATTAAGAATGAAATGTAATGTTTGTTTGTTTGAATGTGGTAGAGTAGTAAAAATATCTCTCCATAGAGATAAGCTATGTCTATCTACTGTATAAAATATTTGACTTTAGCTGGCTTGCATGAGGCCCAAGCTTGAGGCTTTTTGATTGTTTTTATTGAGTCTGGGAGATAACTCTACTGGGGGTTAATTTACAGGGAATTTGTGTTCTGTACAAAGCCCAGAATTGAGGCTGACTCTAGTTGGAGAGTGTTTATTTGATGGATTTTATTTGGTGTTCTGTACAAAGCCCAGAATTGTGGCTGACTCTATTTAGGGAGACTCTATTTGTGTGCCTTGTACAAAGCCCAAGGTTGTGGCTGACTGCTGAGGATAATTGAGTTTTAAAGACTATGAATGACTCTATTTTGTGTGCCTTATACAAAGCCCAAGGTTGTGGCTGACTCTTAGCTGTGGAAATGATTAATTTGTGCCTTGTATGAAGCCCAAGGTTGTGGCTACTCTAGCTAGGGGAAAGATTATTTTATGCCTTGTACAAAGCCCAAGGTTGTGGCGGACTCTTAAAGAAACTGATTATAGAAGACTACATGGGGAAAAGATCCTTGAGATTAGGAATCTTTGACACAGGGAAATATGGTTTATCTGCCTTGTACAAAGCCCAAGGTTGTGGCTACTAAAAAATGAAAGACTCACTGGGGGAGTTTTATTTTGCTAGAGGTTTTTAACAAACTAATTTATTTTTATGTTTTTTGGAAGCTAACCCTTTCCAGGGATTTTGACTCAGCTAGAGAAATAGTCTATTAAAAGACTGAACTTTTTTCATGTTTTTGGAGGCTGACCCTTTCCAGGGGTTTTGACTCTTTTGGGGAATTTATCTTTTAAAAGAGTGAATCTTTGGATTTGAAGGAGTGATTTTGGAGGCTGACCCTTTCCAGGGGTTTTTGTTAAAATGAAAGAATGTGTGGAAGCTAACCCTTTCCAGGGGTTTTTGTTAAAATGAAAGAATGTGTGGAGGCTGACCCTTTCCAGGGGTTTTTGTTATGGCAGAAAGATTAACTAATGGAGACTTCTTGTTTTAAAGCTCAAGATTAAGGCTGCCACTGACTGGGAATAAACAAATAAAGATCCTAGACTCTGCTAAGGAAGATTGATGAAGATAAAAGGGTGACAGAGACTGTCCATGTCTCTCATTCCAAAAAGTGTACTCAATATGAGATTGAGACAATCTTAGCTTGTTTAAAGTCTGGTTTAAAAATGGAAGAAACTCACCAGGATAGGCTAAAAGGTAACTAAAGACATGTTCCTATGTTTATAAGAAACCTGATGGGTCCTTGTATACAAGCTCAAGAGGAAGCTGGAAATGCTTTTAAGAAGCCTGTTGTCGCACGCTCGCGAAAAATGAACAGAGTCGCCACCAATATATTTATCCCATAGGGAAAGGAATATCAGAAAACCTAGCAAAAGAAGGAACAGGGTCTTGCGACCAGAGAATCTAGGTACGGGAGTCGGTTACGCAAGGGGAAGGTGCTAGCACCCCTCGCGCCCATCGTACTCGATGGTATCCACCTATGTTTGTTTCTATCTAAAGGGTGTGTACTACGTCTATGTCTACATGCGAATGCATGCAAAAGAAATACGGGGAAAAGAAGGAAATATTTACAAGTGTGCTCGTTCAAGCCCCGCGACTTGATGCCTACGTATCCTTTTCAGGAATCAGAGCGCCGTAGTTCGGCTCAATATTTTCTGTTTGTTTTTGTGTTTTTTAGTTGGGCGGAGTTAACGCTCGCGCTCTTGCATAAGGGATCGACCTAGGATGCAATAGAGCGGAGATAACAATGCCCTTAAGAAAGGAGGGAAGAGAGAGAGTTTGAGTGTTTCTAGGAAATCCCTAAAGCAAGGGAAACTCGAGTTACTCTATGGTTTGTGTTTTTTAGAAGTTGGGAACTTACGCCCGAATGGAACCCTAAAGCAAGGGAGATCCAAGCACTCGAACATTCCCTAAAGCAAGGGATGTTCAAGCTTCCATTCCCTTTTTTAGATTTTCACTTTTTTTTACTAATGTTTTAAGTGTTTTCTTTGTATTTTTTATGGGGAATTTATTCAAGTATTTTTATTAGATGTTTTATGTTGTAAAAGAAAAAGAAACTAGCCTAAGTAAACTAGCCTAATATGAATGGGAATTTTTACCTAATATTATCATGGTTTCTACCTAAGGTTAGGATTTAAAAGAAGCATGAAAAAATAAAGCGCTAAGTAGAATATTGAGAATAGCATAAGAACATGAAAAAGAACAAGTAGAAAATATAGTAAAAGTGGATTAAAAATACTACTATTTTTATGGTTTTATGAAAGAAATGAGTTCAAAAGATTAATGTCAAAATTAACCTAAAATCTACTTATTTTTATGGTGATTATTTTTATATGGTTTTTTAATGTCAACAATTACCTAAAAATCTAACAAATTTTAATGGTGATTATGATTTTTATAACCTAAAAAATAATGGGAAAACTATGTGAAAAAGAACCTAAATCTAATGTGAATTGGCTTGAGCCAGGGGGTGTGAATGGAATTCAGGTGTATGCTGAGTGGTTCACTCAGAGCCCAGGAGATTGAGGCCCAGGGGGGCGTTTTTGTTACAGTTTTTTTTTCTACACAGGCATTGGGCTCTCATGGGGTGAATTCTAGCAATTTCGTGACCAAAAAAGCCCAAATGAATGGATCAGCATGCACAGTTTTATTCATTAATTCTAAGTATCAGATTTATTCATATTAACCTAACTAAACCCCATTAACAACAACTAATCCACATCTTAAATCTATTAATCAAGTTTAATTCATATTAACACCCATATTAACTCACATTCAGTAAATAGATTAAAAATGAAATAAATAAATAGGCAAAGGGATTTAGGGTTCGGTGTGACCTTTGGGGTTCTTCCCGAAGAAACTTTCCTTTTGTCTCAGATCGTGAACGGCGCCGGGTTCATCTTCTCCGACCAAATCCTCTCAGTTCATCACCGCCTGACGATCATACGCCTTCGCTTCCGCAAGTAGACGAGGACAAACACAAATCCTCGCGTATCAGCTTTGCATCTCATCTCTAACCCAACAACTACGATAATGTGTACGAATCGGAGAAGAGATTGGGGATCTTTCGACCGGAGAGCCACACGGCGCACCTTCGACTGCGACGAGAACAAATAGAGAACCAGGGATCCTTCAGGTAAATCTTGTTCGATCTTCTTCTTCTTTGTTTCTTCTTTTTTTTTTTTTTTGATTCCGATTGCGTTTCGTGTATGACGACGAAACCGTGAGGTGGTTCTTTCGTGATTGATGAGTATCACGGTGTTATGTTATCGATTCTGCAAGTTACGCGATGTCGCAATTGGTGAGGTGCGTTGAAGAGTTCTCGCGAAGGAATTGAAGAATTATGTGATGATGATTGATGAAGATGAAGCAAAGACTTAAATATTTCATTCTGTTTTCTTGGAGCGTTTCTGAGAATTGGAGAACGAAGATAGATAAATTTGGTGAGATTGAAGAGGTGATTGAAGATGATGAATTCTGTTGAGAGAGGATGAAGACGATGATGTTGGATTCAAGAAGAAGATGAAAATGGAGATGAATGCGAATGGTGGATGCAGAATCGAAATGGTGGGAGATGAAGAGAGAGTTGAAGACTGAGAGAAGATGTGTGTGAATTGTGGAAGGTGAAAATGAGCATGAGTGTTGAATTGTGGAGGGAGATTGACTTATATAGTATCAGGGGGAATCAGAATTGATTGAAAGGTTAGTTACTTCTCTCCTCTTCCTGATTTTCTGTTACATTTTCTGTTAGAATGGTTAGGATTCAGTTAGGTTTTTGTGAAGTTAAGTTATATGGATAACTGATTCTGTTAGAGCGGTTATAGGGTAGTTACAAATCTGTGTTTCTGTTTTGGTTGTTAGGAGCTGTTATGACAGTTTGAGAGTTAGGAACTGGTAAATGTAGGGCTGTTAGCAAAAGAAGTTATAGTTTGTTATTTGGTTTGGCAATTACTTAAGAAGAGGGAAAGTTAGTTATAGGACGGTTAGAGAGATTGAAGGGATGTTAGTTTGGTTTATGAATGGGTTTACTTGGATATGCTGCAAGGTTTATTTCTGGTTTGTCGAAATGTGCAGGGCTGATGGTTTTTTCTATGATGTGCATGTATGCTGAACTTGTAATGTTGAAGACTATTTTTGTTGGCTCTGAATACGTTATGTAGGTGAATTGCTACATTAGAAATGCTAGGAATTGGCTGGTTTTTGGTTTGGTTTAGTGTGGGACTGTCTTGTGTTAGGTAAAAATTAGATGCATGGTCATGAACTGATGTGAACTATGTATTTTTGTGTTGGCTTACAGGTATGGCTTGGAAGAAGTTTGGTTCTAAGATGGGAGCTTGGACACAATCAACTACAGCAATGGTTCAGAACAAGCCAGTGGCGGAGGGTTGGATTTATTTCTGTTTTTGGTAGTTCTGTTAGGGACGTGTCGGTATTGTGAATTTGGAAATTAGTACTGGTTTTGTTCATGTAGTGTTGGTTATGGTTTGTAAGGTGAATAAAGGTTGTAATTTCTGAATGAACATGAATGAGGTTTGATGAAAATTTGCTGAAACTTATAGAGTTGAATTTGAACGGATCCACATGGACCTTGTATGAACACCATGCTTTGAAAAATGATCTCGAATAAACTCTCCTTGTATCAATCTTCAAGTCCACGTTACTGAACCTCTAATTCAATATCAAGTATCATAGCCCAACCATGTACAAGTCCAACAAGTCTTTGAATTGGCAAAGTCTCTTCTCTTGATTTTGAAATGATAATGAGATAAAGCTTGTAGTTTCCTTTGTGAAGGAACTTGAATTTAATGAAAAGTGAAGCATTCCAAGTGACTTTCTTTTGATTTTCGATATTATCTCCGTGAGACTCAAAGCTTTTCTTCTCTAATTGCTTCTTTAGTGAAACTTTAGTTCAATACTTGAATTTAAAGTTCAAACTACCTTTCATTTGGAAGCACAACAACTTAATAAGCAAGCCTTTAACTTTGATATCTTTACCCTTTTTCCACCTTCACCATGATACAAGCCATGTAGCCTAATGACAACGGAGTCCATAATAACCATGAATCCAAACCTTGATATCACAGTCCAATACTCAAAGAAAGAACCAAAGGAATCAAACTTGAATGAATAGAAGCCATAATTTCCAAGATCCTTGATCCCATGCCAAATTTATTTATTAATGATGCATGATGTGTTAGATGACCTAATGGAGAGTATGTACATGAATGCAAAGCCTAAGCCAATTAGAAATTAAAGGGGTAGGACAAATTTGGGGTATGACACCTGTGGGTCCTTGTACAAAGCCCAAGAGGAGGCTAATCGAGGGTCATCGAGGGTCCTTGTTATAGCACAAGAGAAAGCTATGTGGTTTTGAACTTATTTTGGCTTTAAGCAAATGGGTAAGAGGTTTCACCGGGAATAATTCCTCTTTGGGTGGATGTGTCCTATTTTGAGTTCTAAGGTTTTTGCCAAGATGTTTCACCGGGAATAATTCATCTTGGGGGTTTGAACTACAGATCTCTAATTAGGAAAGAGCCTTCACCGGGAAGACATTCTCAATCCTAGGCCATATTCTTATAATATATATATATATATAGTTTAACTGTCCTAAGGTTTATACTCAAACGTAGTTCTAAACAAATATATAAACAGTTCTATATTTGACAGTAATTTAAATAAAGACTGTAAATTGAAAGCTTGTAAAGCCTAACCTGGATGGAGTGGAGGCCTTTGAAGAAGTATGTACAAAGCCTCAACAACAATTTTTGTTGTTTTATTGATAACAGTTGAATATTTATTATAAACAGTTAATGGTTTTGAAAACAGAAGAAGTGAAGATGGACAAAGGTCACATAGGTATCTGAAGAGTTTCACCGGGAATAATGCCCTTCAAATACCAGAAGAATGTTTTTGAAAACAGAAAGGAGATTTTGTAAATACAGTTTTTGAAAACAAACTAAGAAAAGAAAAAGGTGTTGGGACTTACACTCTATTAGAGGCCCAATGAAAATGATTTACTGTTTATGAGAAACAGTTGAAAAGATACGAGGTTTTGTTGTTTTGAAAACCTCGATCGTCTGTCTTATTTTGAAATTTTGAAAATAGTTTGAGTTTTGACAAAAGTCAATTTAATTAAAGTAAAAGACAAAATCTATACCTAATTAAGACCTAAATGTTTAGGATTTTATTTTCTTCCACAAAGTATTCATGAGGTATTAGGTTTTTCAGTGAAAACATATATTAAAACATATATTAAAACATATTTAAAACTTCTTAAAACAACACCATTTTGAACCTAATACAAATATACAAAATAAATAATATTTTTGTGATTTTTTTAGTTATTCATAAAATATGTATATTAATCAACAAGTGTGTAAAAAATGAAGTCAAAATGAATTAATTTGATAGGTTAAATAATTGGTAAAAGTTGTGAGGAAATTAAGTGGAAAAAGTGATAAAAAAGGGTTTTGTCACCACCCAGGTTTGAACCCACGCCCTTTATGTTACCAGCCCAAAACAACACCACTGAGCCAACGCGCGCTTGGTGACAAGGTAATGGTTCCCTTGCAATACATACATTATTCAAGTGCATAGAAGCAAAAAAAGAAATAAAATCAAAAGGTCTGGGGCGAGGGGGATTCGAACCCCAGACCTTGGGCACGCGCAACACACAAACACTCTTTACCACTGGGCTATAACGATTTATTCGTTTATGAAACAACCACCATTCAAAATAAAATAAACTTTAGCCCTGGATTTGAATTTTGCGCGCCACCACCATTGTCATCTTCAACCTCAAGCTTTCTCCTTTTTGAATTTCTGAACTCTCTCAATTCTCAACCGTTTGCAAAGATGTAAAGAGCAAACTTGCTCTAAATTCTCTCACGATTTCAAATATGTAACTAACATTTATTTATATTGACTATAACTATCTAATTTTCCAGAAAACACGAAGAACACATAAACCCTAAATTTAAAATTAAATGACAAACAAGATGAATAAATGAATGATGATAGAGGGTTTTCAATCCTCTGATGATGCTAAACAAGATAGTGTCGAGCTATATGAGAAAGAATACTCAAATAAGTGGGTTGGAGTTTGAAAAAATACCTCTGTAAATGGAGGTCATGAGGATGATGAGGAACACCTGGGCTTGTGTGAGTGATCCTAAAAGCTTCCTTGGGACTCAGTGATGCTAACTGAATGCTTATTGTGACTTCAATCCTTCTAAATTGCTCTACCTGACACCTTCGATTTGAGCTTCAAGTGAACATGGAGGGTGATGAATCTTGAGTTACAGATGAGCTGCAGCCATCTGAATAGCTTCACTATGCCCTAAGGAACGTGTCTGGATGCTTGGCTTTGTTTGAAACCTTCTGAATTGCTCTATGGACCTCCAACTGCAACTGCTCCAAAGTGAGAGCAACAATGGTGTTCCTCCACCTACAGAAGTGATCCAGGTGCTTGGATCACCTCAAATGAGCCCCGTTGAGATGTTAGAATGCTTACTTTCCAAAGAGAAGCTCTGGTTTGAAGAAAACGATTCTTCTTGCCAAAGAACATTGAAAAACCATAAGCATGAGAAGAGAAAGAGAAAGCAAGGAATATGGTTGCTTTGGTGTGTTTTCTTAATGAGGAAGAGCCCTCTATTTATAGGCAAATGGTTCAGTACTGATTGAGAGAGTGAGCTTGCTTAATGGGAAAGTTTTGGTTTCTTGGTCATGAAGAAATTTCAAAGAATATCCAAGTGTGATCATTGCATTTTCGAGCCAGCTCCCCATCCCTTGATTCTATCTGATCTTAGGGAACATTTCTGATGCAGAATGAGCTCTAATTGGTTGGTGAGAAGATTCCTTGGGTGATTCATCAATTTGCCATAAATTCCCAAATGTGATCATTACATAATCACATGTTCTTGTTTTGGGAATCTTCCTCAATTCTTATGCTATGGTGAAAATGAATGCATGGCATGTTTTTAGATGTGTTATGGGTCGTGTAGCATCCATAAGTGAGGTCATGTGCACAAAATTGCAAAGTTCCAAAATGAGGGATGACCTATAATTTCACTTCATGAGGCCAACTTTGAACAAGCATAACTCCTAGCTCAAAATGAATTTGGAGAAGGTTGAGCACAATTTGGAAAGCCCTGAACATCTACTTCAAATCATTAGTTTAAGGTTTCTTCAGAATCATTTGGGAAAATTGTGAAAAATGAGCCCAAAGTTGGATGAAAACTAGGTTAAAAACACTTAGAAAAATTTCTAAGTTTTTATAACCTAAAGCTTGAAAATTCCAAATCTCTTAAATGATTGATTTCTTGGAAAAAGTTGCTTTGTAAGATGTTGTTTTATTTTGCAAGATCTACAACTTTCATGTTGGAAGTTTTTTGAGTTGTGTAGGTGAAATTTTGAGTTCCCACAATGCCTTTAAAAACCCTAATTCCCGACTTTTTGCTCCTTGATGAATCTCTTTGAATTTCTTTGGTCAAATGACTTTAGTAACCATATATTGATGATATTGATCTTTAAAAGTCATGGTTTGACCAAAAATCTTAAAAGTCAAAGGTGATCCTATACAGTTGACTTTTTTCCTGATAAAGTCAGATTTTGGACTTTTGTGTGGAATCAAGATCTTTTCCTCAAATGGGTGATGTGAATGGATTATATTGAGGTAGTAGAAGTCCTTGAACCATGTCTTGAGTTTTGGATCCATGTCCTGATTAAAAGTCAACTTTCTTGGGAGAATTAGGTCAAAAACCCTAATTGTCGACCAGATGAAATTGATGACTGTGGATCTTGGATTGGAGTGTAATGCCCAATGGATATTGTCATATGAGCTATTTGTAGATGATTGATGCCTTTGAGTGATGCTCTGGAGTTTTCTAGGGTTTCTCAAATGTGATCCCTGATTTTAGTCCTTGATGGGGCTCAGAACCCTAGACTAGGTACCAGATGAATAAGTGACTGCTCTGAGTATTTATTTTGTCTTTGATGAAAATTTTAAAAGATATGACATCTCAGGGGGTCAAAATTTTAGGGTATGACATCGCCCAAGTGATATCTCCACAAGGATAAAGGACTTGCCCTTGGCACTAATGACGTCTTTAATGTTGTTAGTCAAATATGAAAGATTCCACTATTACCTTATGAAGATTAAGTGGTCAACAACTTCCCCTGGTCATGAGGGAGAAGTTGTCACTCCCATGGTTTAACTAAACCCTAGACCCAAGAGGCCTCTATAAATATCTCTCCACCAAGGGGAGAAAGGACATATCTTAATTCATACTGATCACACCTCATCCCATGTACACTTATACCTAGTATTTCCTTCACGTGAGTAGGACCTCTTAACAGCCGTAAAACACCACCGTACAAGGCTTCTCGTCATTGTGGGAAAGCCATAACCCCATACAGTATAATATACCTACTAAGGCCTCAGAGTCCCCCTTCCTTTGTAGGTGAAACTCACACATCTATACTTTTTGACCAGTAAAAACTCTTTTGTAACGCCTCTTAGTTGTTTATGGAGACTTATAATCTTTTAGTAATAACAGATTTGAAAACCTTCCATATTTATTTTATATAATTGATTAACCAAAGGAATTAATCGATTAGGTCATTATAAATACCATGGATCTTTATCCTTTTGACAAAAAAATATCCTTAATTGGACAATGTTTTTCAAACAACATAATTCACCCTTTCCCTTTTTTGTGTTTGGAGTCACTTGGTCAACAAGTCACATCAAAGTCTAACTCCTTTTATAAGACTAATCATCTTAGGAGATTGAATTATGAATTAAAAATTATTTTAATATGAATATTTTCTTGAGTACACCTCCACCATTTTATGGTGAAAGGTTTGACCTATGGAAAGCTAGAACGAAAATATTTTTAGAAGTTGTTGATTTTTATTTGTGGAATATTTTATTTATTAATGGTCTATTTATCCCTACTCGCATTGTTAATAATGAAGTAGTAGATAAACTGAGTAATCTATGGATCAAAGAATAAAAGAGAAAAGTCAATCTTTATTTTAAAGCTAAGTACTTAATGATGAGTGCTCTAAGCACTAGAGAGTACATTTCTATTCTTAATTATAATATAGATAAGGAAGTATGAGATACTATTGAAATGATCCATGTTAAGATCCATTGCACTCCACTAGTACTCTTTCATGCAAGTATGAGTTAAAATCCGTGTTAACTAACACTCTTGAAAAGTGTCCAAAAGATATTTTCATTGTTGTATCATCTAAATCTAAATTTTGATTCAAATCTAAATGAACCCTTCATTGGGGTTGCAAGGGAAGAAGTTGTTAAAAAAGGTGGTTTGGATACCCTTTGGTTCTATTGTGAATTCAATACCAAGAACAAAGTATAAAACAAGGGAAGAATAGAGAACAAGGAAGAAGAAGAATACAAGAATTGGTTATAACTACTATTCTTTTACTTTCTCTTAGAAAACAAGATTACAAGAATAACAAATAACCTCTCTCACCCAAAATTAGGATTTGCAGCATGCAATGATGACAGACTAGTATGCTATATATAATAAAACCTAACATACTAACTAATGGGCTTTTTCCACAAGGTCCGTTACACAAGCTAACTCAACAAATTAGGATTTAAACACTAAAACATAATTTAACATGCTAATAACCCTAGCATCTTCGACACCAGCATGTGAACAACCTTCGACTTTGTGGACCTCCGATTTTTTTAAATACCGGGCCATACCTCTGATCTGTAGAGATACGTGAACTGACTCTTTTTTGTCGCTTAATGCTTTCGCATTTTTTTGAAAATTCACAGAGTCGCCACCGACCTTTTATTTTATCCAATTAAGGAAAGGTTTATAAAAGAAACAGAAAAAAGACCTTTAAGAAATTCTGGGTAAGGGGGTAGGTTATACAAAGGGAAGGTGTTAGCACCCTTTGTATCCATGGTTATCCATGGGCTCTTAAGTTTGCTTAGCTCACTTGTTTTTCGATCACTTTTCAATTGCTCTGAAATTGCTCATATGTGGTTTCAAATACTTTTGTAAATTGAATTTTGTAATGATCCGTGTGTGGATGTATACAAAATGCTTGTTTATCTTTTGAAAGATGTTTTGAAAAGAACGTTAACTTTGTAATAACCCGTGTTTGGATGTATACAAAGTATTGTCTTTTTTGAAAGTTTTGAAAAAATCAACAGTGTATGAGAATTTTGTTTGTTTTGATTTGAGCAAGCAAACTAGGAGGTCTACCCTGAGTTGTAAGGTCTTTATCCTATTTCCTTTAAAAATCTATCCTTTCACTGGATATAAAAGCAAGGTTCGATTTTGTACTCAAAACAGTGGAATTTTGACTTTGATTTTGAAAGGAATGAGAAGGGATTACCTTAAGAGGTGCAAGTGTGATTGTGATTGGATTCAGATATTTATCTTTGAAGTTAGTGATCTAACGGTTCAATTTTATCTTTGACATACACACAGTTTATATGTGCTGGAAATTAAAGTGCGGAAATGTAAAGTGCGGAAAGTAAATCTACGCTATTACATCGATTGTGCAGGAAACGTAAACTAGCCTATTTACATGAATTTGACATCCTATACATTTATCTAGGAATTTTAAATTGCAAGAAAAATAAAAGGCATGTTTTTGGAATTTTTATGATTGGTTTTAATTATAATTAATGCATGATTAATTAAATTAAAATGAAGAAAAAAGATGAAAATAGATTTAAACCTAGAAATTAAGTTTAAAATATGTACAAAGTATTTGTTAATTAATTTTAAAACAAAACTAATTTTTTTGGAATTTTTGAAATTGATTGGAAATTGATTAAGCTAATTAAAACATAATTATGCAAATAATTATACAAATAATTAAAACTTAAAAAGAAAATTATTCAAAATATGTACAAAATTAGTTTATAATATATAAACAATATTTAACACAAAGAACAATTTTTTAGGATTTTTTGATTGGTTAGAATAATTAAAAAGCAAATATATAAATATATACTAATTAATTATGTAAAATATTGAAATTTTGAAGAAAAATAAAATATTTTTATTTCATAAAATAGTATATTATTTTAGAAGTATAAAAATATTTTTTGTGTATTTTTTGGATTTTTAAAACTATTTTTAATTAATTTAACAAAGAAATTAAAATAAAATAGAAAATAAAATAGAAATTAAAAGGGATACTTATCAGGTGTGATGGGCTGGATAGTGCATGATATGGACTGCTTGTATGATGCGTTGGATTGGCTTTGAGATTGATCATGTGGCTCAGATTGAAGAGAATATGGTACACTTGTGTTGACCAGTCACGTGGGATTATCAAGACCTTTAGTAAGTCAGACTGGCCCCACTTTTGCCTGCGTGGACGAAGACAAGTTGACTGACGAACCACGCTTGGACGCGTGGTCGTCTTCAACCTCCATCTCTTTTATTTTTTTAAACAGATAGCGGGGGTTTTTAACCTCCCCTATTTGTACGTCAGAAACGCCATTTTTGATGGCTTCATTAACCTGCAAAAATAAGTGTTAGGGATAAAAACAAGTGACCCAGATCTACTTAAAATCACCTCCTGAACACGATGGTGGTGTTAGTTTTGCCATTTGGACACTGTAACTATGGATTCGAAGAGGTTAAGGCTTAAGCATGCAAGAACACTTGTTAATGGCATAGAGCTATCCTCACGTGGAAACTCACATGTTAAAGCCCAGACCTGCCCTATAGGACCTCATGAACTCATTAGAATGATTAGTTTATATTGAGGTTAATTAAATATAAGAAAACGAAAATTGTTCATGTATGAATATGAAGAACACTTATGCACGTGATACGACTCTCATGGGACCACACAAAGAGTTTGTTCTTACTTTATATGATCTTAGAAGATGATTGGAATGATTGTATTGTATTGATATTGATTGGAAATATGAAATTGAAAATTACAAAGTTATGGAATTTTGAGAGAAGTTTGGTGTGTTTCTATGCTATGCTTGCTATATTTTCGTGGGTGTCTTGGCTCTCCCTTGCTTATGAAATATGCAGCTTCATTTATAGGCCTTGGAGTGCTTAAATTTGAAGCTAAAAGCAATGATTGCTTTTGTTGAATTTTGACTTTCAAGCTTGGAACTCAAGCAACCTTGGCTTGCTCTTTCCTTGGCCTTTCCTTGCAGCTTTCTTGCTGCATAATTAAGCCACATGTGTGAGCTTTTAGCTTAGAAAATAAGCTATGATTTATCCTTCTTTTTTTTCCTTTTTAATTTAATCTTAAATGATAAAATTAAATCAAAAAATGGAGAAAAATGATGTGGGCTTTGTCTTGGTCGTGGGAGGCCCATAGCATCATGGAAATGATGTTTGAATGCTGAAAACTTGGCCCCATTTGGAAAAAATGCCATTTTGAACAATGTTGATTTCATGTATTTTCCCAAAATTTAGCCAACTTCAACAAGGTGTAAATCCTTCAATTTTTGTCATATGAAGGAGATCTTGCACTTTTTGGAAACCTCAAAGAGTCCTCTAACCAATGCCTTTGGTCTCATGTCAAAATGATTTTTGAAGCTCCTTGTGTGTCCTTTTGAAAAAAGTGTCTTTTTGTTGACTTTGAAAATGACCTGTAATGTCTTTGATCATATTTTTCAAATGGTGAATCCAATGACCATGGGATCAATGGCATTTGAAAGATAATTGAATTTCCTTCAAAATGAGCTTTGGTTTGAAATTTTTGGATGAAGGATGAGAGAGTTATGATCAGTCAAAGTTGAGTTGACTTTTCAGGCAAAAACCCTAATTTTGAACCTTAGGGTTTTGTTGATTTTTGATCTTTCCTTGATGAATTATGATCATCCAATGATCAAATGATGAATCCTTTGACAAAATATGGACTTTGACAAAAAATTTCATTTTTGACTGTCTGTTGACTTTTTTGGTCAAACGGGTCGTCTGTTGACTGTTTGAGCTGCTGACGGTGCGTCTGAGTGAATTGAAGTTTGAAAATTTGTATGATGGTACTTTGAGATATATGGATGTATATGAAATCCATTTGAGCTCTCAAAAACTTGTTTCTCCTGTAAAAACAAGAAAAACCCTGATTAGGGACTGTTTATGTAGGAGACAGTTAAGCGTACCTGATTTTTGTGCAGTGCTGAGTTTCTGCTAATCGCGTGATATTCAGAAGACTTCTAACACAAAAATCTTGGAAATTTGAATTGTGAAAGATTGATTTGATTGATGGTACAAAACACTGTGAATTGTACTGCCAGCAGTTTGGCTGTCAACTGACTGTCCAGGTATTGATGTAGATGATTGGGAGCGCAACCATTGCAGGTCCACACTCTTCAGGACTATGCAGGCAGAAGAAAGTCATGATCACCGTAGCAATGGTGATGACTGTAAGAAACAGTGTCTCTATCCACTTTGCCATTCTTGTCAGGGAAGAAGAGAAAATAGATATGAGATAGGAATTTGAAAGATGAGTTGGAATTTGATGTGAGATTTTATGGAAGAAAATGAGAGGTATTTATAGAATGGAAAGAAGGAAAGAGACGTTGGGGAATGATGTGATTCCGTACAAAAGGAAAATTTGAGTGGAAGTAAGATTTGAAAGAAAGTGTATGATAGTGTTGGAAAAAAGAGAGATTTGATTTTTGAAAAAGAGATTTGAAAAGATTTTTGCAAATAATGGAATATAGTACAAAAATTAGTGGGAAACAAAAGATAATAATAATCTACTTGTTACCAGTACAGTCTGAGTTTCCTGATTCTGCGCCTGAAAAAAAAGATTTAACTCTGTACCAATTGTGTCAGTACTATTTATCTGTAAATAAATAAATAGCATGTGTGAAGTAATAAACAGTATTTGGCGTTTGCGTAAGAATAAATTCAACTGCAAGCCAAATTACTGTATAAGAAAAAATTCTAAAAACTAAGTATTTCATATGTCAGGATATTTGTTGAAATAAAAATCCATGATTATATGAGACTCTTAATTTTCAGATTGGAGTTTTCTTGAAAAAAGATGCGGACAAATTTTGGGGTATAACAGACTTCATGCTTAATCTTGTTGAAACAAGTAGCTACCTTTCGACCATACTAGAGTTAGATCCAATATCTCACAAATCTCCACCTTGGACCTAACTCTACAACATCAAGGAAACAAACTAGCTTTCTTCATGCAGCTTTATCAACTACATACGGTGGAAAAACTTGCAACTTGGCAATGTCTTGGTAATCATATCAACAGTATTGTCCTCAGTCGAAACCTTCAGCACTTGGACTTCTCCATGCTCAATTACATGAAATGCAGCCTCACATCAATGTGCTTAGTTCGCTCATAATATGCTGAGTTCTTCGACAGGTGTATTGCACTTTGACTATCACATTTAACAGTGATACCTTCACCTTGAAGTTTCAGCTCCTTAGCGAAACCTTCAAGCCATAATGCTTCTTTCACAGCTTCAGGTAGGGCAATGTACTCTGCTTCAGTGGTTGATAGAGCAACAACCTTCTGAAGTGTTGCTTTCCAACTAATTGTAGTGCCAAACATAGTGAAAACATATCCAGAAATAGATTTTTTGGAATCCATACAACCTGCATAATCAGAGTCGACATATCCTTCGATTAATGCTTTACTATCTTCATTCAAGGCTCCACCATAAATTAGGACCCTGTTCAGAGACCCATTTATGTACCTTAAAATCCACTTCAATGCTTGCCAGTGAGCCTTTTCAGGATTCGCCATGTACCTGCTTACAAGACTTACTGCACATGCTATATTGGGTTTAGTACAGACCATAGCATACATCAAAGAACCAACTATATTAGCATATGGGATGATGTTCATATAGGTTCTTTTGACATCAGTACTAGGACACTAATCAATACTCAGCTTGAATTAAGGGTTTGTCGGAGTCACAAATGGCTTCGAAATCGACATACCAAACCTTTCGATAATCTTTCGTAGGTATGCCTCTTTAGATAAGCATAACTTCGACTTCTTTCTATCTCTTCGAATGTCAATTCCAAGAATCCTGGAAGCATCTCCCAGATCCTTCATATCGAAATCCTTATTGAGTTTAGCCTTCGCCCTTATTATATCTTCGACATTGTTGCTTGCTATGAGAATATCATCCACATAAAGCAACAAAATAACAAATGAATTACCAGGTCGAAATCGGAAGTAAACACAGTGGTCGAACTGGCTTCTAACGAAACTTATGTGTGCCATGAACTTGTCAAATCTCCTATTCCACTGTCGAGGAGATTGTTTCAGTCCATATAAGGATCTCTTCAGCTTTCACACATATTCTTCCTTCCCTTTTTCGACATACCCTTCAGGTTGCCTCATTAGGATCATTTCATCTAGATCACCATACAAGAACGCAGTCTTCACATCCATTTGTTCATGTTCAAGGTCAAATTGTGCCACCATGGCAAGCAACATTCGAATGGACCTTTGCTTCACAACAGGAGAAAACACATCATTGAAGTCGACACCATCTTTCTGAGTGAAACCCCTTGCGACCAACCTTGCCTTGTATCTTTTCGACGCCACTCCTTCAATTCCTTCCTTAACTTTGAAAATCCATGTACAACTGACTAACCTTTCCCCAGCAGGTTTCTTGATCAGTTCCCAAGTGTGATTATCATGAAGAGATTTCATCTCATCATTCATGGCCTTCAGCCATTTAGTCTTATTTCGACACCTCGTAACTTCCTTATAATCTTTAGGTTCATCATCAAGAACCTCACTGGCATAGATTAATGCATAAGCTATAAGATTTGCTTACCGAAGTCCCTGAGGTGGCTTGATGACTCTTCTCGACCTATCTCTCGATAATAGGTAGTCATCGACAGTTTCCTCAACATCTTCTACTTCTTCTTCGACTTCATCTAGAATATGCAATTCAGCATCAACTTGCTCCACCTCAACATGAATCTCTACCTGTTACAGCTCTTCTGTACTTCGACCATCATCATCATCATCACTTTTCTTGAAATCCATCTCAGCTTCATTAAAAACTACATCTCGACTGGTGATACACCTCCTGTGACCTGGCTTTAGGCACCATAACCTATAAGCTTTGACTCCTTTAGGGTATCCCATGAACATGAATTTCAGAGATCTAGGTTCGACCTTGTCTTGCCTAATGTAAGCATAGGCTACGCAGCCAAATACTCTCAATTTGTTGAGATCTGGTGGATGTCCTAACCAAACTTCTTCAGGTGTCTTCATATCTAACGCTGTCGAAGGACATCTGTTTATCAGATATGTTACTGTCGAAACAACCTTAGCCCAAAACACCTTCTTTAGTACAACATTAGTCAACATGCATCTGACTCTCTCCAAAATAGTTAGATTAAACCTTTCAGCCAAATCATTTTACCGTGGAATACCTGCAGTAGTTTTGTGCCTTGCAATACCAGACGCAGCACAAAAATTGTCGAACGCTTCATTGCAAAATTCAAGGCCATTATCGGTTCTCAACCTCTTGACCTTCCCTCCAGTCTAATTTTCGACCAGAGTCTTCCAACTTTTGAAATTCTCAAAAGTTTCATGCTTAGTTTTCTGGATGAATACCCATAACTTCCTAGAATAATCATCAACTATGGATAGAAAATACCTTGCTCCTGAATGTGATGGACACCTTGCAGGACCCCAAAGATCAACATGGATGTAATCAAGGGATCCATATGTTCTTTTTTTGTCTTTGTTGAACTTCATTCTGTAAGATTTTCCAAGTACATAGGGTTCACAAAACTTCAGCTTTTCGACTTTGTCTCCACCAAGTAAATTTTGTTTCCCTAATTTGACCAGACCCCTTTCACTGACATGGCCCAATCTCATGTGCCAGATTTTTGTCTTCGATAAAGGTTTCGTGGATGCAACATTTGTCGAACCACTTACAACTTCAGCCTCAAGGGTATACAAGCCTTGTTTCTTCACGCCTCTCAAGACTTCCTTAGACCCCTTCATGGCTCTTAGGATACTTTTCTCTCCTTGGAAAACATATCCTTTCTTGTTGAATTCACCGAGAGAAAGCATATTTCTATTCAAATTAGGAACATATTTGACTTCAGTTAACAACCTTATTGACTCATCATGGAGCTTGAATCTCACAGATCCAACACCTGCAATCTTGCAAGCTTTGTTGTTTCCCAGCAGTACTAATCCACCATCTTGATCACACAATTCTTCGAACAAGTATTTGTTTGGAGTCATGTGTCAAGTGCAACCTGAGTCCATTATCCACTCCTTCTTGGAGTCATTGCTCGAAACCACAAGGATATCAGATGAATCGAAATCATCTTGAACAATGGTTGCATTGCCATTATCCTTACCTCATGATCTTTCAGGCTTTCAGGGCACACATTTCTTGTGTGACCCTCCTTCTTACAATGATAGCATTGAATACCAGATGCTTTGCCACTATAAGACTTATGCTAACTTTTGCCTTTCTTCTTGTCGAACTTATCTTCTTTTTGCAAGAATTTTCCCTTAACGGCCAAACCTTCACCAATATTCGAAGGTTTATGCTCCTTTCGGTTGTTCAAGTCCTTAGAATACAGGGCTGATTGAACTTCTTCAAAGGTCAGGGACTCCCTTCCATATAGGAGAGTTTCTTTGAAGTAACAGCGCCTGATCTTCATCATCGATCTTCACACCAATATTTTCAAGATCAAGAATCAGCTTGTTGAACATATCCAACTGCTCAGCCAACACTTTCTCTTCAATCATCTTGAATGAATACAAAGCTTGCTTCAGGTAGAGTCGATTTACCAGCGATTTGGTCATATACAAACTTTCAAGTTTCACCCATAACCCTAATGTCGTTGTCTCCTTTGATACCTGTATGAGAACCTTATCACCAAGGCTCAACAAAATTGAACTGTGTGCTTTCTTGATCATAGTTGTCTTCTCCGCTGTCGTTAGTTCAGCATTCATGGCTGCCTCTCCCTTCAACGCTTCCAAGCAACCCTGCTGAACCAGTAGGGCTTTCGTCTTCAAGCGCCACAGACCGAAATCATTCACTCCGGTGAACTTTTCAATTTCATACTTTGTTGAACGCGTCTTCTCCATGCTCACCGCACCAATTTGTTGTGAATTCAATGCCAAGAACAAAGTATAAAACAAGGGGAAAATAGAGAAAAAGAAAGAAGAAAAGCCAAGAATTGGTTATAACTGCTATTCTTTTACTTTCTCTTAGAAAACAAGATTACAAGAATAACAAATAACCTCTCTCTCCCAAAATTAGGATTTGTAGCATGCAATGATGAGAGACTAGTATGCTATTTATAATAAAACCTAACATACTAACTAATGGGCTTTTTCCACAAGGCCCATTACACAAGCTAACTTAATAAACAAACTAACTTAACAAATTAGGACCTAATTTAACATGCTAATAACCCTAGCATCTTCGACACCAGCATGTGAACAACCTTCGACTTCATGCTTAATCCTGTCGAACCAAGAAGCTACCCTTCGACCATACTAGAGTTAGATCCAATATCTCACATGTTCCTTCAAATAATAATCCATTCAAAACTTGTTGGGCAACCCAAATATTACCATATTTGATCTAAACACAAATACTCTCTATTAGAGAATTTCCAAAATATAATTAATATTTTATTTTGACAAAATGAAGTCATTGAAGAAAAAATTGTCTAATGGTTTGTGATAATGTTGATGTCCTTGGTTCAATTCGTGATGGAAGCATTTTGTGGTTTTATTTGTTTATAAGTTAAATAGTAAAAATATTGCAAAAGATATACTCCCGTTGGGAGTTGACCACAGTTCACCTTAGTTGGTGAACAAGCACCTTAACCAACAAATCAACGCAACTCTTCATGTTGTGTTTGACTGTGAAAGTATATGTATGTTCCTGAATGGACATTTTGAAACATTGTTTCTCCTCACCAATTGGTACAAGCTTTTCTATAAATAGATATACTTCTTAGGCATAAAATACACACGAAAATAATATATTTCAAGAGCCAAAAATCTTATCTAAGTCATTGATTTATTTTTCTAGTGCACAAGAATTAATGAGGAAACTTTATTCGATTAAATATCTTTGATCAATATACTTAATGTGAATATGTGATTCATGTTAAGGTTTCCAAAATATTCTGAAGGGGATTCGCTGGTTAACCTATTTGCATCCAATTTGCCTAAATTGGTGGGGGAAAATCGAACAATCTTTAGGTTCATGTTTTTCATATCATTTCATTTTTGGATCCAATTTGGTGGGAAAATCGAACAATCTTTAGGTTCATGGTGGGGGAAAATCCAATTTGCATCTTTGGAATTTATTTTGTGCAACTTTTATCATATCATTTCCATCTTCTTCTTATTCATGTTTTACAGCAAACTCCCCAACACGAGATCTAATAATCTTTAGGTTCGATTTTCTATTTTGATTCATACTTTATTTATAACTAATATCAAAGTATGTAACTTTAAAGAAGATGATAATAACTTTCAATAATGGTGAAAGGTACTAAATTAATTTACATAATTTTTAAAATTGTGGAATTTTGATTTATGATTTTTGTGATTAATTTGTGGTTGCAATTTTGATGGAAAGATAAACATACATGTTTGTTTATTCATAACCATGGTGAAAGGAACATGATATTATTTTAAATAAATATATGTTATATGATGTTCTAAATCTTTGTGAAATATGTTGAAAATAATATTTATGTATGTTAAATTTAACATGTACAAATCTACAAATGCATGATTTCTAAATTATTCAAATATGTGAATTTGAATAATTAAAAATATATTTAGTTTCTGGTGTATACTTGAATTTAAAATACATTTTAAATATTATTCTTTGGTGCAAGTAATTTATTTTAATTAGTGATGCATTATTTCTTAATGAAATGATTTGGTAAAAATTAAATAATAAAAAAATCATGAATTTGAATTTATGCTGCATGTATTGATAACATGAAATGATATAAATGAAATGTTAAAAATGCAAATTACATGTTTAAATTGTATTTTATTTTGTTCAAGAATTTATTAAATTTAGAATGATATCTCATATTATATGTGTATCATAATATGAAAATATTATTTCTTCTTCATCTTGTTATTGAAAGTAATTTGAGTATATTTTAGTTTATTGTAAGTTGACAAATATTTATCAAGAAAATTTATTGAAAATATTAATGATGTGAATTCAATATTTATTTCGTATTGTGAAGTTATTTGGGAATACCATAAAATATTGTTAAACATAGAACATGAATTTATCTCATAAGATTTGTTATGCATATGTTAGTTATGCAAGAAAATTGTTTATTTTAAAAGAAAAGTGTGAGAATTGGATCGAACTCTAGTGTGTCGAAGGGTAGTTTCTGGTTCGACAGAGATTATGTCGAAGACCTACATACTATAGTCGAAGTGTGTTCTAGTATGTGGGTGTTGAAATGCTAGGGTTGTTAGTATTTCAAATTGGGCCTGTTTGTTATGTCCAATTGTTTAAGTTAGCTTGTACCCTAAGTTGGCTTGTAATGAGTATTTGTGAAAAAAGCCCATTAGTTTAGTATGTTAGGTTTCATTATAAATAGCATACTAGTCTCTCATAATTGCATACTGTAAATCCTAATTTAGGGTGAGAGGGTTATTTGTTATTCTTTTAACACTTGTAATCTTGTTTGAAGAGAAAGTAAAAAAATAGCAGTTATAACCAATCTTTGTTGTTCTTCTTGTCTTCCATACTATACTTTGTTCTTGACATCGTTTTTCACAACAAAAAGAAATAAATTCTACTATGTTATATTTATATGGAGTCTATGAATTACATGTTTGAACACACTTTAAAAAATATCAAGAATATAGATTCACTTTGTATATGATAATTGTACTAAAATGACAAAAATGTCATGTGTTGATGATAATTGGTAAATACTATCAAGAGTACATAAAGTAATCATAGACATGATTATTTGAAAGATTGAATATTCAAAGTTTGAAAAATCTTGTGATTCTATGACGAAAGGATTAACAAGGATACAGTGTCTTTGGATATAAATGAATACAAGGAAGACATCATTAGGGAAGTGAAACAAGCCTATATCTAATTAATCACCCATAGGGGAAACTTAAATTAAACTTGATTAAAATTAAGTGTTGAGTTCAATGATGAAAGTACACTATTAGAGTAATTGAAGTACTTGACAATTGATACATCCCAAGGGGTAACAGTACACCATAAGAATAAATGTGGTAGGATGAGATTTTTCTCTCAATAGACATATAGCATATGTTTGATGGAATGCATTATTATGGGTGCATTTTTTATATAGTCTACCTATTTGAGATTGAAGTGGTTCCGCTTCATAGAATTCAAGGGCTCGACTCTTAAATTCTTATGAAAAGGATATGAGACACATGACCTTATTAAATGTGTCATATTGATAATTCGACCAATGGTACTAATATTTCATGTATGAGTTATGCATACATGTTCTAATGAATAATTAGTTCAAAGTTTGTCTACCAATCTATTTGAGGATGAGTGAAAACTTGACTTAATAATGGTTCAAATCGTAAGATACATTTATCTGAAACCATGATATTTCCTGAATAATGGATTTAGATATATTTTTAAAATGATAGGGGATTGTTGGAGAATTTCCAAAATATAATTAATATTATATTTTGACAAAAAAAATTCAATGAAGATACAATAGTATAATAAATTGTGATAATGTTAATGTCCTTGTTTCAAATTTTGATATTGCAAAAGAAATACTTCCGTTGTGAGTTGAACACAGGACACCTTAGTTGGTAAACAAACACCTTAACTAATAAATCAACACAACACTTCATGTTGTGTTTGACCGTGAAAGTATATGTATGTTCCTGAATGGCCATTTTGAAACATTGTTTCTCCTCACCAATTGGTACAAGCTTTTCTATAAATAGATATACTTGTTAGATATAAAAAACACACGAAAATAATGTATTTCAAGAGCCAAAAATCATATCTAAGTCATTTCTTTATTTTTCTAATGCACGAGAATTAGTGAGGAAATTTTATTCGATTAAATATCGTTGATCAATAAACTTAATGTGAATATGTGATTTATGTCAAGATTTCCAGAATATTCTGAAGGAGATTCGCCGGTTAACTTATTTGTTCCAATTTGCCTAAATTGGTGGGAGCGAGTCGAACATAAAGCTAAGTGTAAACACATGCTTTGAAATTTATTTTGTGCAACTTTTATCATATCATTTCCATCTTCTTGTTCATGTTTTGCACTAGACTCCCCAACACGAGATTTAACAATCTTTAGGTTCGATTTTCTATTTTGATTCATACTCTATTTATAGCTAATATCAAAGTATACAATTTTACAAAAGATGATAACAAATTTCAATAATGGTGAAAGATACTCAAATAATTTATATAATTTTTAAAATTTTGGAATTTTGATTTATGATTTTTGTGATTAATTTGTGGTTGCAATTTCGATGGAGAGATAAACATACATGTTGGTTTATACATAACCATAGTGATAGGTACATGATTATTTTAAATAAATATATGTTATATGATGTTCTAAATCTTTGTGAAATATGTTGAAAATAATATTCATTTATGTAAAATTAACATGTGCAAATCTATATATACATGATTTATAAATTATTCAAGTACGTAAATTTGAATAATTAAAAATATATTTGGTTTCTGGTGTATATTAAATGTAAAATACATGTTAAATATTATTCTTTGGTGTAAGTATTTTATTTTAATTAATGATGTATTGTTTCTTAATGAAATGATTTGGCAAAAATTAAATACTAATAAAAAATCATGAGTTTGAGTTTATGGTGCATGAAATGATAAAAATGTAAAGTACATGTTTAAATTGTATTTTAGTTTGTTCAAGAATTTATTAAATTTAAAATGGTTTATTTATATATATATATATATATATATATATATATATATATATATATATATATATATATCATAATATGAAAATATTATTTCTTCTTTATCTTGATATTGAAAGTAATTTGAATATATTTTAGTTTATTGTAAGTTGACAAATATTTATGGAGAAAAATTATAGAAAATATTAATGATGTGAATTCAATGTCTATTTCGTATTGTGATGTTAGTTGGATATACCATAAAATATTGTTAAACATGGAACATAAATTTATCTCATAAGATTTGTTATAAATATGTTAGTTATGTAAGAAAAATTTTTATTTTAAAAGAAAAGAAATAAATTCTATTATGTTATATTTATATGGAGTCTATGAATTACATGTTTGAGCTCACTTCAAAAAATAAAAGTTAGTCATGACATATTTGTACGGTCATGGTTGTAGATTGTTATAAACGTTTATTAAATATATTTTGGATATATTTAAGTGAAGAAGTATAAGTTCAAATTAATAAGGTTAGCAGATGAAGAATGACATAAAATTTGTGTATATGACAAAATGAATGACAAAAGTGTCATGATGATAGTTTGTTAAAACTATCAAGAATATAGATTCATTTTGTATATGATAATTGTACTAAAATGAAAAGAAAAAAAACCCATGTGTTGATGATAGTTGATAAATACTATCAAGAGTGTATATAAAGTAATTATAAACATGATTATTTGAAAGATTCAATATTCAAAGTTTATTAAATTTTGAAAAAATTTGTGATTCTTTGACGAAAGGATTGACAAGGATACGATGTCTTTGGATATAACTGAATACATGGATGACATCATTAGGGATGTGAAACAACTGCATATCTAATTAATCGCCAATAGTGGAAACTCAACTCACACTTGATTAACATTAAGTCTTCAGTTCAATGATGAAAGTACACTATTAGAGTGATTGAAGTACTTGACAATAGATACATCCCAAGGGGTAAAATTATTTGGACTATAAGAATAATTGTGAAAACTTGACTTACTAAGTAATGGTTCAAATCGTAAGATACCTTTATCCTAAACCAAGAAATTTCCTGAATAATGAATTTAGATATATTTTGAAAATAGTAAAGGGATTGTTGGAGAATTTCCAAAATATAATTAATATTATGTTTTGATCAATATACTTAATGTGAATATGTGATTAATGTTAAGGTTTCCAAAATATCCAGAAGGGGTTTCATCGGCTAACCTATTTACATCCAATTTGACTAAATTGGTGAGGGCGAACAGAACCTAAAGCTTAGTGTAAACACGCACTTTGGAATTTATTTTGTGCAACTTTCATCATACCATTTTCATCTTCTTCTTGTTCATATTTTGCAGCAGATTCCCCAACACAAGATCTAACACTCTCTACACAATTTCTTCTCTCCCAAGCCTTATATTGAAATTTAAATTCTATAATACAAGTATGTTAACGTTTCGACACATTTTAGCAAGACAAAGAAGAAAACGCATTAAGTAAAAAAAGCATCTTACTTGCATATCCGAAGTAGCGACAACAATAAGGCGTTTGTAGATCTGAAGAGGCAAAAATAAGAACATGAACTCATATAAAACAAACAAAAAATAAAAGAAGAAACCCATATCTTGTATTTGACCCCTTGTTTTTTATTTTCTAGCTCAATATGCAAAAGACTATGTCATTGTGATCATTATGCTTTTATTGCTTTTGTTTGTATTGTTTCTGGTTATGCATATAGTTTTTCCACAATTTGGGATTTTGTGAGCAGGATGAGAAATATATATTGAATAAGAACTGTGGAAAGGATGAAGCAAGATCTTGGCAAAGTGGAAGAACACGTCAAATTTAGGCAAAAAAGGTGTAAATGAAAGATGTGCAGTATACTGAAAATGACCAACATAAGGAATGATACGAGGAAGTTGGAGAGAAATCATTTTTAAAAAAGTATTTTTTATTTTTGTTTTAGTTAAATATGAAACTTTAATATAAAATCAGTAAGAAATAATAGGTGTCATTTATTAATCCTAGCATTTTCCCTATCAATATTTGAATTATAGTATTTGAGTTAATAAAGTAAAGTTTTCCTTTCTTCAGTAAAACATGTTTGACCTATGTGAATTATGTGCTTGCATATTTATAAATACTTTGTAGCATCTTTACCCGCTTTTTTTATTATGCCAAAGAGGGATATGTATAATCTCAGGGGGAGTAAAGTGTATTATCTACTCATGTGAGATGGAGTTTAACCGCTAAAAAATCTATCTATCTGTTTTTTCTTTTACCACCTCCCTGAGAGATGTAATGTCATCATAAAAAAGAGGGGAAATGTTGATCTATATGCTTGCATGTGTAATTAAAGTGATCCAAGATGATGAGTCTTATGGATATCAAAGATGCAATTCAACTAGTAGCTGCATAGTTTTGATGAAGATAGCTCAAGCGGTCAAAGACACACAAAATGGTTGATCAAGCTATCCTCTTGAATCAAGCTATAAACATCTTATAAAGTTAACAATATGGGCTAACGAATTTCAAGTGGAGACTTAGGTTTCAAGAATCACAAATGGTTTAACCTCTCAAATAATAGTAATCAACATGAAGATATCTCAAGCCTCATCAAAAATACATGAGGTTCTTGTATGATGATAAACTCAAAGATAACGATACCAAGACTTTAAGCTTCAAAGTTGTGAAAGAGAGGTAGTGTGAAATCTTGTCGGGTCGTGTACGATACTATGACAAGGGTATTTTCAAAAACATTATGGATAAAACACACACACACACACACACACACACTAAAAACTCTAAAGAAGCCTCTCGTATTTTAATTAAATCACCAAAAATGGTTTTTAGGCATAACCAGTTGATTAGGAGAATTTTTTATTGATTGAAATACATTTTCTTATTGAATAGTCGATTATATCTTTTGCCTAATCTATTATATCATGTTTAGTTTATCCTAAAATTTATGTGATAATGTCTTAATGATTAGTAACGACTATGTATCAAAAAATTTATTTTTGGATTTAACAATTGATCATTTAGGTTGTCCAATCAATTATAACAACTGATTCGAGCATTCATTTGGAACATATTTTTTTTCTTTCAAATTTACTCTATACATTGGCCTATAAATAGAGAACTTCTCTATCACTTTTTCACATTCATAAAATGTGTAAAAATCTCCCATTTCATTTCTCTCATCATTTATCTAAATCTCCAAGTTTTCTCACATATTTTTGTCATAGTGCTTCAAGAAATGTACTTGGGTCTATGTGTATTTTCTCTTGTGTAAATAATTCTTCCATATGAAGTTGTTATTTTGGTTGTGAGTTAAACTTGTCAAAATCTCATGTTTGTATTGTGGGATTGTCTTAGGAAGTTACCATTTAGTTCTTGAGTTTTGCCTTTGAAGAAAAACCTAAGTTCGGTTCAAAGGATAGCTAACTCAAAACTCCATTTTGGTTTAAAATCAACCGGTCGAGATTCTCTAATTGGTTTGGAGACTAACCACTCTAAGCCATTGTTTGTTGTTGGGTTAGAAGTTAGCCTAAAAACTTATTCCCTTGTAAAAGGAGATTCGTGGGAAAATCCATCTAACCACTTTCAAGTTTAGTAGACACTCTCAAGGATAATTCTTGCAGACAAAAGTAGGTATTTTTGGCCGAACTTGCATAATTCTCTAGTGTTATTTCTTTTCCCTTAACTCTTTTACATTTCAGTATTTTTCTTTCCTTTGATTTTCCGTTGCCTATTTATTATTTTATTCTACAAAATGTTTTTAAACTCTGGTTTTACAAATGTTTTTTTTCAAACCCTCTCTTTTGTATGCAGTTACATGTCCAACATATTTTTCATAAATGGTGGCACTGTGAGCTAGGAAAATTTTAAAATAGGAAACATTTGTTGATTCTACAGTTGAGGCCGAATATATTATTGCCTCAAATGCAACTTGAAGTTGTTTGGATCATGAAGTTCATTAGTGAATTTGGCATTGTCATAGCATTGTGGACACCATTGAGCACTATTGTGATAAAAATGGTGCAACCATACAAACTACGGCGCCGAGATCTCACCAACAATCCAAAGACATACTTATGGGTTATCACATCATTTGAAAGATAATAGATTAAGGAGATATGAATATATGTAGAGTACCAACACTTGAAAATTTCACTGAATCACTAACAAAGCTTCTTGCGCAACAGATGTTGGCTGACCAAACTAAATCTTTGGGAACTAGTTGCGTGCTCGATAAGATCTAGTGCTTGTGGGAGATTGTTGATGTAAGCCTTATAAGAAGTGGTTTTATTATAACTAGGTACTTGTATCAAATTATTTAATAATAATAAGACACTTCCTTATTATGTTTGATTTTTCGAAGTAATAAAGTCCCTATAATAGATAGTCTTTTTTATGAAGCATTAAGTGCTATTTAATTATAAGATCCCATTAAACATAAGGACATAACTATTTAAGTATATGTAGTCAAGGTTTATTGTGTAGTGGGATAATAATAAAGCATATTGACTGTTATGTGGGTGGGTTGGTGATCAAATCTTATAGATCATGGATAAAGAGTTATCAAGTTTACACATAGTTATACATATTAGGAGTAATATGTATATTGGATTATACCATCATGAGAGTACTATATAGAATTTTATGCAAGATAAAACACTAAGTGCATAATTGTAAGTTCCTTAGGTTTTAGGATTGGCAGCAATTTTGCTAAAACATATATCATTGTCAGATGTTGGACACGATGTCGTGACATCCTGAACAATTATCATAGCAAAAACTAAACTGTTGTTATTTTTTTGACAGGCTTGTTTTGATTCCGTGAGGTTCTTTATCGATTAATCTCACTCATTTACGCATGTCAAGAAGATTTTATCTAGAATAATTGATTTAATCTTCAAATGTGCATAAGTTTCTAAAATTGGGTATTGAAACCATTTATGAAACTTGTGATGTTTGGTTCAATCCAAGAGATTTTCTGCATAATTGGTGTCGCCCTCAGCTTGTGGATCAAGAAATATTTGGGTAAAGAAGTCAAATCCCATGGACAGTTAAGGAGTATATAAAGGAAGACCTAATCCTAATGCAATTTGTCTTTTCACAACTTTGTAAAAGAAGAAGGGAACTTTAGAGTCTTAGGTTTTGAGAGTCATCTTTTTTGTGTTGTGTTTTGTGTATGTAACACATATATCTCTTGATGCACTGGAGTTGACTATTTGTTCATTGTCAATCACTCATGAGCTTTTAAGCAAGGAGTGCATTGTGTGTAATTGAAAGTATGTTCTTCTGCTTTGGTCTTTTGTTATTTTGTTACCGAGGTGATTGGAAGTTAGAGGGGGATCTCATATCTACGGGAGTCCTAGGTAGAAGTTGCCCAAGTTAGTGATTAGGCGATAAGTTGTAACCTAGGGTTGTTTAGCTTTGAACTAATACTATCATAGTGAATTTCCTGCATGGCTTGGATGCCCTCAGAGTTGATATTGTTGCATCGAATTAGGTTAACAATTGACAGTGTTTTTACCTTCTGCAATTTAATTTTGCATAATTTATAGGTTGGTAAAATTGTTCTATCAGCAGATGATGTCTTAACATTTGTCTTGACATTATGTTTCAGTGTTGGGACACCAGTCTTGACTTCTGTTTAAGAGTGTCATAATTTCAATTGGCATCAAAGTTGGCATCCTGCTCGGTTTTTGGGTGAGCTCCAGGGAAAATATTTTCTGGTACTATATGACTTTTGAAGGCTGGAATGAGAGTTTTTTTTTAAATCCATGGACAACATATCTTGGAATGTTATTTTGAAACCAGGGGAGGACGGGTCTTAGCAAAAGGATAAGTTGGTTATTGGTAACCCTAAAGAGTGTTGAATGCCATATAGAGCTGATAAAAATATGTTCGGCCTGATAAATACATGTGATATGGCCAAAGATGCTTGAAAAATTCTCAATACCACTTTTAAAGACAAACCTAAGGTGAAAAGGTCTAGACTTCAGCTGCTCACTAGCCAACTTGAAAGCTTAAAGATGAAAGATGTTGAAAGCATCCATGACTTTCATATGGATATTCTTGAAATATCAAAAGCCTTCAATGCTTTGGAAGAATAGATTTCAGAAGAGAAGTTGGTCATGAAATTACTTAATTCTCTCCCAAGAGTTTTGACTTCAAGACATCAACAATAGGAGAATAGATGAAATTATTAGGTCACTTCAAATGAAATATCTGAAAAGAAGAACAAGACCAGAGCTTTTGGCTCTAACTCTGTAGATGAAGAGGAGCAATGTGACCTGAATACTGATGGAGGGTTATCAAATGCTATTGTGTTACTTGGGAGGTATTTTCAACTAGGTAATGAGGAATGTGGATAGTAGGTCAAGACCAATTGTCAAGAACATCAGTCCAAACATCATCAAGATCTATGATTCTCAAAGAAAATGCTAATCAAAGTAAAGTAATTTAGTATCATGAATGTGAAGGCTTTGGACATTTTAGAGAAGAATGCCCTACATATCTCAAGAAACATCTTAAAGGTATTTCTATTTCTTGGTCTATTGGGGGAAGTGATCCCGATGATAAATTAGCCAAGTTTGTTACTGTCTTATGTAGAAGATGGGCTTTTGGTGTAGAAGTCTATGGCGAGGGTCTCTCTTATGAAGTTTTGACTGCTTCCCACAAAGAGCTTTGTGTCATAATTGAAGAGGTGTGCTAAATAGGAGAAAAGCATAAGAGAGTCGTAACTCAATTGTAGAATGAAAAAGAGAAGCCATCATCTACTGCCTCTGATCCGCAAAATAAGGTAATCTTTCTAACCTTCAAACTTGAACATATGACCAAATTTTTAAGAATGTTAAACAATGGGTCTATTGTATTGGATGAAATTCTTCGAGTGAAAAATAACATTTATTAGTGTATGGCTCAACTGTCAGACTCTAAATAATAAAAGTAAAACCCATGAGACAAAACCTATTTTTCGTGAAGAATAAGATCATAATGTTTGACCAAATGTTATAACACCATGCCAGACATCAAAATACTCAAGCTAAAGGCATGTTTCTTGTACTAAATATGTCACTTATGTGATGATAGTGATCTTATCTGGTTCCTCTGTCTTAAATTGTATACCTATCCTAATGGTCCAACTTAGCTCAAGGTTGACCTAACAATGGTTAATATCTAAGGAAGGTGGTAATTGCCTTATTACTTATATCTATGTTAGAAAGACAAGTGGTATTTTGAAAATAGATGTTCCGAACACATGGCTGGAATAAAGAAGTTTATGGTGGACATTAACTGTCACTCTATCAGCTTTGATACTTTTGGTGATGGGGCCAAAAGTGAAGTTAAGGGTGCTGAATACTGGAATGTACAGGTCTCCCTAGTCTTGATTAAGCTCTCCTTGTTAAAGGTATGACTACTAATTTGATAAGCATAAGTCAGTTGTGTGATCAGAATCTGAAGGTAAATCTCTCCAAGAGAGAAGTCTGTTAGAACAAGATTGAGAATCTATGTTCAGAATATGGTTTTGATGATAACAAGCATATATTTTATGGGTAACAATTTTATTACTAATGATTTTATTTAGTGTGCAGATACTATGTTATAAAGTCTTATACGACAACATGAGAAAGACACAGCATCAGAAGTTTTGGTATTAAGAGCAAGAGTTCAACAAGACAAGCTTCAAGGACTTAAACAAAAATATCAATATACGAGGAGATACGTTACAACAAGAAGATCACATGATTAGAAGATCAGAAGTTCATACAAGAGCAACACAGTGACATACAAAAAGCTACAAAAACAAAGGCACACGTGGACAAGAAAAGAAAATACAATTTTAGCATACAAAAGTTCAAAACCAAAAGAAAAGTTGTTACAAACATCATCATTGGCAAAACGGTTGCAACAAGTTAATGGAACAACTCCCAAGGTTGATTGAAGAAACAACCCACATGCAGCGCGTTGAAAAAGGCAAGCTTAATCAAGGAAACACGCTACCAGCTGTCATCATCACGCTAAGGATAAGATTCAGCCATGAACAACACTTGTCATTCATGATTCAATCAAGACGAAGCATTCAAAGTAATATTCAAACAAATCTCAATGGCTATATTCCAACGGTAAATCATCAAGCTATATATATAGATCAAATTTCAAACTTGAGTATGTGCCCATTTGTACACCAAAATGCATTGAATGTGCATCCAAACTGTGAATCCATGGTGCAACTACAGAGTGCAGAGAAAGAGAAATCTTGAGAGAAACTCTGTAGAGAAAAGTTGAGCATGAAAGTATAAATGAAGAAATGTGAAATCATGCATCAAAAGTTACACAAGAGGCAACACATACTTAGTATGTGATGAATCAATCCATAGTGTTGTTATACACTAACTATAAGCCTATGTGAAGAAATCATAAAAGAAATGAAAAAGAAATATCTGTTGTTCACCATTATTCTCTACTGGAGTTATTAGAAGTTCACTAATACTTGATCACCTCATACATTGTTCACATTGAATGACTTGAGAAACTGAATACACTGAGTTGTTGCTCGAAGAGTGTTTCATGTTTGCTTATGATCATTAAATGTGATATCATCTGTAACAAGCTTCATGACCAGTATTCAAGAAGAAGACAAGCATGGGAAGAAGCAATTAAAGATAGATTTGTTGCTCTAAATCTGCTTAAAGAGGAAATAAATAAGGTCTTAGAAGAAGGAATTAATTTCAAGATCTGAAGCTCTAATATCCTTACTCTGATAAGAAAAGACCTGACTGAAGGAAGCAATCAATACAAGAGCTACTGCTCTTAATCTGCTTTAAGAAGAAGATGAAGATCACTTGAAGAAGCAAATCAAAATAGTGCTTTGCTCTAAATCTGCTTTCAGAAGATGGAGATCAAATCAGAAGCAATCAACTTAAGAAGATTTGAAGACAAAGATCAGCATGAAGAAGCACTTAACATTGGAGCTGATGCTCACATTCTGCTTATCAACAGACATGCAAGGATCGCATCCAGAAGTTGAAGACAAGAAGACTACAAGATATATTTTTTTCTTGTAATAATATGTAAAAACACATAGAGTTGTTGCTCGTAGTGTGTTATATCATAGAATCTTCTAATAGGATGTTTAGGCACCAGAAGTGACTTCTAGTCAGTGTGTCGTAAACAAATGTACTTAAGAATAGGAGAAATCTGCTTATCTAAGAAGCACACTTGTAATCTCCAGAAAATCGATGGATGTTTTATCCTGATAGGATCACTGAACGGTTCATCATTTATAGTTAGTCACAATAGGTTGGTTGTGCAGGGTTAGTCACAGTAGTTGGATGTGCAGGAGTCAATGGATGTTATATCTGTGGATCAGATCACTGAACAGTCCATTGCAGCTAGTCACGAGCAGTTGGCTTGTGCAGGGTTACTAGATTGATGAACGTTATATCTCACTGAGATCACTGAACGGTTCAGTCATCTAGGGGTTAGTCACTCGCGGGTAGCTTGTGCAGGGTTAGTCACAACAGTTGGCTGTGCAGGTTGTTAGTCACGACAGATGATCGTGCAGATGTAATCAAGTTTGGTTATAGTGGATTAAGACCTCTGTTAAGAGGCAAATCACCTGAGGAAGGTGGACTAGAGATAGACTTATTCAGAAGGTGAACCAGGATAAAAATAAACGTGTCTTTTACTTTCTGCATAATTCATTTAACTCAGAACATTCACGCAAAATATCCTTAGAACTGTACTGAGACAAGTCAAAAGTTCTGATGATATAAAGAAGTTAAATTGAATATATCATTGGTTATGCAACTCCATTCCAAGCATGCTTCCGCAACATTAAAAGCATATACAAAAGATGAGATACTAAGAGAAAGAAAAGAAATTAAAGAAAGGGAATTTTTAATTGATTAAAAACACAATTCAACCCCCCCTTTTTTGTGTTTTCTCCACCTTCAATTGGTATCAGAGCATGACTCTGTTATTGATCTCAAGATCAAACACTTAACCGTGTAGAGAGATCCAGAAGGAGAAAAACCATACTGAGTAGAAAAACAACTTCATATTCCAATACTCAGTATAATCTGAAGATGTCAAGGCAAGATCTCAATACTCTGAGAACCTTATCTACATATCTAAAGGAGTTTTGTGGATCAACATCAAAAGTTTCACAAGATGCTCAAGACATCAGAAAGAAGAATATGTGCTCAATGGAAATATCCAAAGATAAACAAGTGTAGATGACTCATGCCAAGTGATCATCTTAAACTCATCAGTGCAAACTCTTTCATCTAACAAAATCAAGTATCCTCCTTCCCTTCCAAATCATCCTCATCCTCGTTTCAAATATATCTTCCGTGACTTACCAAGGAGATGAAAATTATCTGAAGGTCATCTCAGAGAAGGAACCAAATCTTTCCTTTCTCTTGGAAGATGCAAGAGAATTAATTTAGAGCTGTCAAGTCCAGTACTGGGCAAACTACTTCACCATGCTCCGAGGTCCTATTTACCCTAGTTTGGTAAAAGAATTCTGGAAATTTTCCAGAATAAGTGATGATGGAAATACAATTCTCTCCGAAATATTCAAACTCCCCATCTCTGTTACCATCCCATAAATTGTCAAAGCCATAGGGTGTGTCTCAACTGGAGCCACTGTTGAAGATTTTCAATCTGACTTAAGATTAGTAAAATCCTTCAAAACCCTGTTTGATGACTCTGTTCCTTATGAACCAAACAATCCTGAACATCTCCTCCATTATCCTAAGATCTGATTCTCATTTTCCCTATCAAACCTTCGTCCTAGAATGGCAGTAAGAAATGTCATGACCCATGATGACAGAGTGCTGGTATTTCTTCTAACACACCATCATAGGATCGACCTTCCTAAAACTATTTTCAACTATCTCAAGGACACCATCAAAATATCCTGAAATCAATCAAATTTCCATATTCCTTATGGAAGAGTATTATCTGAGCTAATCATGAACGACGATATTTGGAGATTTGTTGGACTTGCAGGGCCTAAGCGGGCACTTACTTCAGAAATGTGTGACCGGGTGAAAAAGAGTGAAGAACTCGAGGACTAATTTCTCTCACGGGAAATTCACTCAGAAATTATGATTAAGCACACTAGAGTAATGTCTTAATCTCGGAAACAAGTGGAAGAAGTATTAGTTAAGTCTAGGTTTGTAGTAATGTGGTTATCAGTGTTGCCTCTATATCTTAACTTCTAATTAAAATCATTTCTGCTTTAAACATCTTTTAAACAACTAAAGAAACAAAATAAGTTATCTCCATAAAATCTGTTAAAATTCCAATAATGAAAATGTGTTAGAAAAACCCAACCACATTCGTTTTGTCTAAACCAACACACAATCAAAAGCCATTAATTACTCTTCTTAGAAACTATGCAGAATAATTAATAATAACCTCGAGAATCTAAAAAATCAAATCCTTAGACTTCCCTCCATGCGTCTCTGTGTAATGATTAACTCTACACTCAAGGTTCATCTCCTCTGTAAATCATTACCCTAAAGACCTAACCATCACTCCATAAATCTTTCCACTCCCTGACTGTCTCTATAAAATCCTTCAGCCTTCAACCCAAGAACCTCACTCCTCCTACTCGTCAAAGACATTCCTCCTTATCTAACCCAGCAAAACTACTGTTCCATGGCCGTTAAAACCTTCCTCGGAGACGAAAGTTTGCTAGAAATCATCAATGAGAAGCGCCTCAAAGAATCAAATGATGATTACTATCTCCACAGACTCTTCAACCATCAGGGCTGGAATGGGTACAAAGAAGTTCTTCTTAAACCCATCTATCCAAACCTTGTCAAGAATTTCTGGCTGTATGCATCAGTCAGTAGTGACGGGAAGAGGATTTCATCTCACATATTCAACTCCAGAATTGTGATCTCCAAGGATTCCATTGCTGAAGCTATTCAGTGCTCTTCTCATCGAAGTCTCATGCCCTTGGAATACTTTGATAACCTCTCTAGAAAAAATTTCTTTAAACTCTCCATGCTACCAAACGTTCTCAAACGTTTCTACAATAATCCAAAAAATCTAAAACCCATAAGCAGATCCTGGGCTGAATTTGTCATGCCAAATATTATGCCTCGAGAAACCTGCAAAATTGTTTTATCTTCTCGAGATAGACACCTTGCTCGATGTCTCTTTATAGGTCACAAAGTAAACCTACCAGCCATCATCTTCACTCATCTGAAGGAAGCTATTAGGTTTTCCATAATGTCTCAGGAAACTTGCTATATACCCTATGGGCGAGTCATCTCTGAGCTAATTGAGAAAGTTGGAATCTTTGCTCACCTTAGGCAAACCACGCTAGCTAGGAGTAACATTCTGTCTAGATATAGGTGTGAAGATTTTGTGTTTAATTATTCCCAACTATAATGTTTCAAGTATTTTCAAACGTTTTACTTGTTAAATTGCATGATTTTTTTATTAAATGCTCTATCTTATCCATGAAACAAAAGAAGAACTGAATAATATGACTAAAACTCCTGATTATAAATAATAGTTTGATCATTAAAAGGAAAATTCTATTATGGAATTATAACATGTTCTAATATAATATTCTTACTTGACACAAATGGAACTAAAATTCTAAATACATTCCCAACTTGTGTACCAGAAGTATTTGCTTTGAATACAGGAAAATCTGAAACTTAAAGAATACTCTGCTAGAGTTTCCAAGATGATGCACGCATACATAGCTAAAATATATATAAACCTTCTGAAGAAACAAACTGAAGAAATTATTTCAGGGGGAGCCTTAAATCAGATATTAATTCATAAGGATGTCCTATTCAGGGGGGGACTATACATCTCAGGGGGGGAAATTATTCCTAAATTTGATAAATCTCATCCAACCCTCTTAAACGCTTATTGATTATGAGAAAAAGGGGGAGAAAGAATAATAGATTTTGATGAATAAGTTGTTGAACATATAAAAGAGGATGAAATATACTTTCTTAATTATTATCATCTCATAAAATTGTTCCATCAAAATACATGGTTTTTGTCATCATAAAAAAGGGGAAGATTGTTAGAAAAAGATTGAGAATCTATGTTCAGAATCTGGTTTTGATGATAACAAGCATATATTTTATGGGTAAAAATTTTATTACTAATGATTTCAGTGAGTGTGCAGATACTATGTTATAAAGTCTTATACGAAAACATCAGAAAGATACAGCATCATAAGTTCTTGTATAAAAAGCAAGAGTTCAACAAGATAAGATTCAAGGACTTAAACAGAAATATCAATATACGAGGAGATACGTTACAACAAGAAGATCACATGATTAGAAGATCAGAAGTTCTGACAAGAGCAACACAGTGACATACAAAAAGCTACAACAGCAAAGGCATGCGTTGTTAGAACAAGATTTGTTCTGATCAATATTCTTGTTTTGGTGATAACAATGTATACGAATTTTGTATAAAACAATGTGTTACTCTAATCCTTTGCATTTTCCATTTCAGGAAATATATAAAGAGTATGCACAATTCAGCGCTAAGAAGCACTGACTCAGAAGGTTCAGGATTGCAACACTGGAACATGCTCTCGCAAGACATCAGAAGATGGTCAAGCAGAATCAGAACATGGTCTATGAAGCATCAAAAGAACATGAGATCAGAAGCATAAGCACTGAAGTTCTTATGGTATCACGCTCAAGCTCTTCAAAGTCTGAAGACAAGAAGATGCTCTACACCAAGCTGAATGACTCTGATTATTCAAACGTTGTATTCACAAATCTGAGATCAGAAGCTAGTACTAGATGACAGGCTATTAAGTCTAATCTCTGACTGGCAAAAGGAACGTTAGAAGCTACAAAAGGCAAAGTCAGTAAAAGCAGGAAAAGCATGGCTCGAGGTAGTTGACAAAACAGTGAAAACATTAAATGCAAAGCTGTACTATTCACGCAATTCATTAAATGCAATTCAACGGTCATCTTCTCAAACGCCTGTAAATATGAAGTTCTGATCAGAAGCAACAACAACTCTTGCAAAAATACTGAAACGCTGTTGAATTCAAATCTCACGAACTTCATCTTCAACCTCACAAACTCTTGTAATATTTAGTGAGTGTTAAGCTTAGAACTTAAGAGAAATATCACAGTTGTGATTATAGCTTACTAAGAAGCAATTCATACTCTTGTAAACATTTATTTTTACATTGATTGTAAAAGGTTCCTAGAGTGATCAGTGAGATCAGTAGAATCTAGAAGACTTAGAAGTTTCTAAGTGGTGATTTCCTAGAGTGATCAAGTTGTGATCAGTATAATCTAGAAGACTTAGAGGGTATCTAAGTTGAAAACCATTGTAATCAAGATTGATTAGTGGATTAAATCCTCAGTTGAGGTAAATCACTCTAAGGGGGTGGACTGGAGTATTTTCGTTAACAACGAACCAGGATAAAAATAATTGTGTTCATTGTTTTTATCTTAAGAGTTTTTAAAGTCACACTTATTCAAACCCCCCCCCCTTTCTAAGTGTTTTTCTATCCTTCAATTGGCATCAGAGCACCGGTTCTAGGTGCAAGCACTTAACTGTGTTAGAAAAAGATTCAGGGAGAAAAACACTAAGTCAATATGGTTGATCCATCAACAGCTGCATTAATTGCTACACCTGTTTATAATAATGATCAAAGCAACAATGGAAATGGAAATGGATATTCTAGACCACCAGTATTTGATGGTGAAAACTTTGAATACTGGAAAGATAGATTGGAAAGTTACTTTCTTGGTCTAGATGGTGATTTATAGGACTTACTTGTGGATGGTTACTGACATCCTGTAAATGCTAGTGGAGCAAAGATGTCAAGACAAGAAATGAGTGATGATCAAAAGAAACAATTCAAAAATCATCACAAGTCAAGGACTCTTTTGCTAAATGCTATTTCTCATGTTGAATATGAGAAGATATAAAATAAAGAAACTGCCCATGACATCTTTGAATCCTTGAAGATGACTCACGAAGGAAATGCCCAAGTCAAGGAGACAAAAGCTCTTGCATTAATCCAAAAGTATGAAGCCTTCAAGATGGAGGATGATGAAAACATTGGAGCAATGTTCTCAAGATTTCAAACTCTAACTGCTGGATTAAGAGTGCTTGACAAGGGATATACAAAGGTTGATCACGTCAAGAAGATCATCAGAAGCTTGCCCAGAAGATGGGGCCCAATGGTGACTGCATTCAAGATTGCAAAGAATTTGAATGAAGTCTCTTTGGAAGAGCTGATCAGCGCCTTAAGGAGTCATGAAATAGAGCTGGATGCTCATGAACCTCAAAAGAAAGGTAAGTCTATTGCTTTAAAATATTTGAATAAAAAATGCACTAACGCTTTTCAGGCGGAAGAAGAAGATTTTGAAGAGTCAGAATCTGAAGAAGAAGATGATGATGATGAACTGTCCATGATCTCCAGAAGGGTAAACCAACTCTGGAAGAGTAAACTGTCATACCCCAAAATTTACCCGATACGAGTCACATCTGTTGATTTATTAAGGGTGTTAAAAATTAAGAGCCACAGGGTTTAATATATCTATTATTAAACTCGACCTCATATAAAACTCCCTTATAAATTGTTTAAAATAAAATGGAGGTGGGAATAGCAAATATATAAGCCCAAATATTTTGGGCCCATCTATCTCATTCTAAGGTTTTCTATATACTATTTTTATCATTTTTTAATTAAATTAGTTTTCACTATTTATCTCATTTTTATTATACTTTATTATCATGAATTATTATTGGGATTATTATTATTAAGATTAGTAGGATGATTATTAATATTTTGTTTTATTAAATTAATTAGGGGGTTTAATTATATGGGTTAGTCATTCTTATACCAAGATTATTAATATAGATTATTGTCAATCATTAAGCATTAACTATTAATATTATTATTGTTTTGATATTATTATTAATAGATTAATTATAAGGATTATTATTAATATTGATTAAGTTAATTGGTTAATTAATTGAGATTAATGAAGCAAGATGAGCCTGCCAGGATTGGGCCACGAATTTTTGGGCCAAATGAATCAGGTGGTGGACCGGGTCAAACCGACCCGGATCCTATTCACCATCTCCCTCAGCAAACCCTAGCGCGCAGTCATGGCTGCCGCACCCTCCTTCCAATCAAATATCAAACCCTAATTCCAGCTTCAAGCCAAGTCCAGAAATGAATTAAAACGCAAATGAATCAAATGCTTAACAAATTCGTAATCAAATCAAATATAATCTTTTCATTAAATCAAATGCGAATCAATTACAAATCGGAATCAATCAAATCCTAAAACTAATTCTAATAATCCAATCTTGCCTAAAACAGATCTAAACCCTAAGTATAAATCTAAAAAAAGAAGAAATAGAAGGGAGGATTTTTTTCAAAGAGAAATCTGGGCGTCGTTACGAACACCAACCCTTGGAGCTTGAATCAAGATCTGAAAACATAAAGAGAAGGATTAGAGAGGAGATCGAAAAGATCAGAAGGAAGTAAAAGGTACGAATCGTCAAACTTAGCTTAGGTTTTTATCTTGATCGCATATGTTTTATCACTGATTTTTGGAAATCATTAGGATTAGGTTTCGTTCTAGGGTTAGGGTTCATAGGTTAAGAATGAATATATGAGGTTCTGGGTTCGGGTTACATGAAGGTTTGAAGTTTCCGGTTTAATGTCAACCGAAAAACTAGAAAGGGCGGTGGTTCTCAGGGCGGTTCACGGTGGGGTTTGGGTTACGCTGGGTTTTTTCTTTTGGGTTCATGCGTTTGGATGAAGAGAGCGGCGAGAGAATGGGAGAGAGGGGTCAAGAAGAGAGAGAAAGGAAATGAGGAAATGAGGAGTGGAAAGAGATATGGATCAAGGTATCTTTCCCCGAGTCGTTGGATTGAAGCCACGTGGCTTCACGATAGCCACAAGGTTGGCATACTGAACATGATTCAGTGCCTCTCCCTTATCATGCACCTTACCTTAGGAAGCATGCAGACCATTAGATTTGGTACAACGGTCTAGATCTAGCAAGCGCACCACAGCGCGTACACCTGCGCCACGTTGAATCACAACGGGCCAAAGAGTCTTTTGGGCCTGGCCCTTTGCTTTTAACACTCCCCAAATTGCTACCCTTTAATACCATGCACCCCCATGCGAAAATAAAAAACTAATTGATTTATTCTTGTTAATTTTAATAAATTTGTTTAATTGATTTGTTTATTTAATTTTCTCCTCGAACCGACTATACCTATTAGTCGCATTAGGCAGAAATAATTTTTGATCAATTTAATTTATTTGTTAATATAAATTTAACTAATTCTGGTTTAATTCTCTCCTCGACCCGACTAAATCTATTAGTCGCAATGACGAGAGATAAAATAATAAAACGATAAAACGCATAATTTAATACACTTTATTTGCTGCCCGCGACGATAGAATCTATTGGTCAGAGTAACCAGCAATACTCCATTTAATCTGTTAATTATAATGATCAAACCTATTGATCATCGCACCTAACGGTAACATATCAAATTGTGGTGTCGTTTTCTTTTACCTCCCCGTTTCACTTGGGAGGACGGCACGCTAAACCCTTCACGCGAAATTTGGAAGGAGAATGCGCCCGTGGTGGGATGAATTTTATTTCAGTTCTTCCTACGATATCACACGAACTTTCTTATTTGTCCTACGAGTAGGAAAGGGGAAAAAAGATCTCAACTAAACCCTAGGAGTTTGCTAAGTGTGGGGATTTCACCTAAACTAGAAATTCTGGAGTCCGGGGGGTCGGTTATACATAGGGAAGTGTTTAAACACCCTACATATCTGTAGTACTCTACAGGAACCTTCTCTGTGTCATTGTGATTGTGTTTGCTGCTAATGATTGGGAAAGTTTCTCCTTTGTGTTAGGAGAGAGAATTGAATTGATTAAAGAAGACAGACAGACAGACTGACTGACTATTTTTGGTATTTTATTAGCTCGCTGAGATTCCTTGTGAATCTCATGCCTACATATCCCTAGTGGAAGTCAGAGCTTAATGTAGTTCGGGGAACTAACTAGGGAAATTAAATGTTTTTTGTGCCTTGCTTGAAGCTCAAGGTTGAAGCTTGGAATTAAATCTCTGTTTACAGTAAAGAGACATGAAATCATCTCTACAGAGAGGTATTTGTACTATTCTACCACAAACATTTTGAAAGAGTGACAGAATAACTGGATTCATTTCATTCAAGAGGGGAGTCTACTTGGTTGATCAAGTATGACAGCCATCGTGCCTCTAAAATGAAAGAAAGATGCTCATCCAAATTAGGGAAAGTGTACAAGTCTGGGGATGTGCCAGAGCATGTCTTTCAGAGTCCTAAATGGGAGACTTTGATTGAAATTGAAATTGAAATGTTTGTTTGTTTGAATGTGGTAGAGTAGTAAAAATATCTCTCTATAGAGATAAGCTATGTCTATCTACTGTATAAAAGATTTGACTTTAGCTGGCTTGTATGAGGCCCAAGCTTGAGGCTTTTTGATTGATTGATTAATATTATTGACTCTGGGAGATGACTCCACTGGGGATTAATTACAGGGTATTTTAGTGTTCTGTACAAAGCCCGGAATTGAGGCTGACTCTATTTAGGGAGACTCTATTTGTGTGCCTTGTACAAAGCCCAAGGTTGTGGCTGACTGTTGAGGATATTTGAATTTTTTGAGACTATGAATGACTCTATTTTTGTGTGCCTTGTACAAAGCCCAAGGTTGTGGCTGACTCTAGCTAGGGAAAACATTATTTTCTGCCTTGTACAAAGCCCAAGGTTGTGGCAGACTCTTAAATAAACTGAGTATGGATGACTCTATAGGGAAAAGATCCTAGGTGTTAGGAATCTTTGACACATGAAAATATGGTTTATCTGCCTTGTACAAAGCCCAAGGTTGTGGCTACTGAGTGATGAAGAACTCACTGGGGAGACTCTATTATCTGCCTTGTACAATGCCCAAGGTTGAGGCTGACTCTTGACAGGGGAGTTTTATTGTTTGGGTGCCTTGTATGAAGCCCAAGGTTGAGGCTAACTGTTTTTGTTGGTTTTGACTCTACTGAGGAGGTTTTATTTATTGAAAGACTGTTTTTCTTTGGAAGCTAACCCTTTCCAGGGATTTTGACTCAGCTGGAGAAATTATTTAGTAAAAGACTGACTTTATCATGTTTTTTGGAGGCTGACCCTTTCCAGGGGTTTTGACTCTTTTGGGGACATTATCTCCTAAGAGAAATGAATCTTTATTTTTTTGACATTTATATTAATTGACTTTGGAGGCTAACCCTTTCCAGGGGTTTTGTTAAGAATGAAAGAATGTGTGGAAGCTAACCCTTTCCAGGGATTTTATTGAAATGATGGATTGATTTTAAATGACTTTGGAGGCTAACCCTTTCCAGGGATTTTGTTGAAAATGAATGGCAGAAGGATTATCTAATGGAGACTTCTTGTTTAAAGCCCAAGATGAAGGCTGACTCAATGCTGAGGATGACCCAAAGCATGGATCCTAGACTCTGCTAAGGAAAATTGATGAAGATAAGGGTGACAGAGACTGTCCATGTCTCTCATTCCAAAAGGTGTACTCAATGCAAAATTGAGACAAACTTAGCTTGTTTAAAGTCTGGTTTAAATTGGAAGAAACTCACCAGGGTAGGCTAAAAGGTGACTAAAGACCTGTTCCTATGTTTATAAGAAACCTGATGGGTCCTTGTATACAAGCTCAAGAGGAAGCTGGAAATGCTTTTAAGAAGCCTGTGGGTCCTTGTACAAAGCCCAAGAGGAGGCTAATCGAGGGTCCTTGTTATAGCACAAGAGAAAGCTTATGTGGTTTTGAACTTATTTTGGCTCTAAGCAAATGGGTAAGAGGTTTCACCGGGAATAATTCCTCTTTGGGTGGATGTGTCCTATATTTTTGGATTCTAAGGTTTTTGCCAAGATGTTTCACCGGGAATAATTCATCTTGGGGGTTTGAACTACAGATCTCTAATTAGGAAAGAGCCTTCACCGGGAAGACATTCTCAATCCTAGGTCATATTCCTATAATATATATATAGTTTAACTGTCCTAAGGTTTATACTCAAACGTAGTTCTAAACTAATATATGCACAGTTTATATTTGACAGTAATTTAAATAAAGACTGTAAATTGAAAGCTTGTAAAGCCTAACCTGGATGGAGTGGAGGCCTTTGGAGAAGTATGTACAGAGCCTCAACAGTAATTTTTGTTGTTTTGTTGATAACAGTTGAATATATATATGATAAACAGTTAATGGTTTTTGAAAACAGAAGAAGTGAAGATGGACAAAGGTCACATAGGTATCTGAAGAGTTTCACCGGGAATAATGCCCTTCAAATACCAGAAGAATGTTTTGAAAACAGAAAGAAGATTTTGAAAATACAGTTTTGAAAACAAGCTAAGAAGAGAAGGTTTTTGGGACTTACACTCTATTAGAGGCCCATTGAAAATGATTTGCTGTTTATGAGAAACAGTTGGATGATTTTGAAATACTGTTGTGAAAACAGTTGATTAATGATTTGAAATGATTACTGTTATGAAAACAGTTTAAGAGTTTTAGGCTTACCTCGAAGAATGAGAAAATTGGATTTCTGAGTTTGAGGTGTTACCTTGATCCTTAAGTGATATGCTTGGAATAAATTGGGATCTCAACAGTTATTAAGCATCCACACCAGGAGAAGAGAAACGTCGGATAATCTCACAGCTTACAGCATTTCATGATCTTCCAGTAATTGTTTATGGACTTCTACAGCAAATGGAAGACCAAACAAACAGACAAATCCAAAAGACAACAGAGAAATAATCTCTAAGTCTTGGATGAAGTGAGAAAATAACAAGTAATATGCAACAGTGATCAAATAAAAATTTAAATGATTAACTACACAAAATAATATGAAAACATCAAACTTAAATGAAATTAATCTAAGAAAATATATTTTTGTAGTTTTATGTGAAGATATTTAGAAAACATAAAATTAAATATGTATCTAATATATTTTTGGTATTTTTAATAAGAATTAGAAAATAAAACTAAAACTTATATTAAAAATAAAATACTAAGTCTCATAAAAATATTTATGGAAAAATTAAAAGAGAAATAGTTAAAATAAAAACTAATTGAATGGGCTTGAGGGGGGTGTAATTCGGATGGGGAGTGTGCAGCCCGAACTGAAATAAAATAAAAAAAGATGGGCCGGACCGGGTCGGGTCAGTGTGACCCGGATCCGCCTCTCTTAACGTTGCAAAAAAGGGGTGGGTTTGGGAAACCCTAAACTAACAAAGAGTGGAGGCAGAATACCTCACTCTCGTTCTCACGCTCTTTCTCTTAGTTTTTCTTTTTGAACTTCCTCCATCTTTCACGATAAACAACAATGGCAGCCCCTCCGCTCTCTCGGTTTCACTCTCTCGCGACGTCTCTCTCGCGGCAACAGACAACACTCAATTTCTCTCTCGATTGTTCACTCTCTCCGTGAACAACAACAAACCGCGGTTCACCTTACTGTGAAACAACAACGATGGCAACCATGGGAGACGCTTGAAGAACCCAGGTATGTTTCTTTCCAAATTTCGTTTTTGTTTTCTCTTTAATGATAGCCCGGTGACATCTCTCTCTTTCTATTTTGAATTTTACCCGCGGTGAACAACAACAACAACTCACACTCTCGGTTTCTCACGGTGGAGGACTCTCTCTCTCACTGAATGATTTCCGGCCATGGGAGAAGAACCAGAGGAGAAATCTAGGTATCAACTCTTAATTTTGTTTTCACTTTGATTTAACAGTATAGCAACAATAACTTATGCAATTTCTCATGTTTCTGGAAAATTTGTTCTAACAGGAACTATATTCATAGCATTAATAACATTTTGAGAGTAAAAGTGGAATTGACTTACCTACGGCGAGGAGATTTTCACCGGTTATTGTTGAGGTATGTTCCCAATTCCTTCTGCTGCTGCGAAATTGTTGTTAATTGTTGTTATTCTGAACCGAACTTCTGCTGCTACTGCTTCGGAAATGTTGTTGTGGTGCTGAACCGAATTCTTGCTGCTTCAGGTTGATGAAGATGATGCGCGAACAATTCGTAAACACGGCGCTGCAACTGGAGGTATGGCTTTGAACCTCCTTTCTTTTTTCTGGAAATTCGGGTGGTGTTGTTGAAGAACACCCTCAAATTGTTGTTGAATGTGGTAGAACAACTTCGAATTGTTGTTACTAACAACTCCACCCTTCTTTCTGAAATTATTGTAGGCTTTTTGATGAAGGTGGTGCCACCACCTCTTTGGATTGTGGGAGACTTGAAGATGAACTTCAAGTTGTTGGAAGCTTGAAGATGAAGATCTTCAAGAAAAGTATGAAGAACTACCTTTGCCTTCTTCCTTACTTTGTAACTAGAATACTCACCTCCAATAGAGATTCTCTTGGCTTGAGAATTTCTTCTTGCCAAGAGGTCTATTGAACAATATATGAGCAATAGAGAGAAGAGAGAAAGCAAGAATTTAAGTTGCTTTGGTGTAACAAATACTATGGAGAGCCCTTATATTTATAGGCAAAAATTAGGATATGTTAGGTATTATGTAACTTTGTAGCCAAGTTTGTGATCATGGCAAGAAAGGAATATTCCCTTTAGGCTAATCATTACCAAGCTTTCTTAGTTGTTGAATTTTCTTGGTGGCCAAGTATCACAAATTGTGCACATGGAAATATGCACATGGGATGGAAAGATTCTTTTATAACTTCTTGCAAGTTCTACGACATGTGCTTTCTCTTATGTCATAAAGTTAGTAACTTCAATGTGTAGTAATTATGACATAAGATATCTTTCTTTGACTTTCTTTGACTTTTTGACTTTTTGAATTCTTTTACTTTCTTTGACTTTCTTTGACTTTTTGACATTTGAATTTTTGCTAATTTCACCCCTTTTATGTTTCTTTTTTTTTTCATGTCACATGAGGACTTTTGTAGAAAACATGAAGAAGGAGACTTGGACATCAAGAATGGATACTTGGAAGATTTCAAGAATGAATTCAAGAAAGTCTTGAAACTTTATTTTTTTCATTTGTTCTTGTAATTCCAATAGAATTTGTATGAACTTGTATTCTTGGAAATAAATGGGACTTTGAATGTTGTATCTTGAATTTTGAATATAGTCCACTTTGTAATTCATTTGGAATTTAGAATTTGGTTCATGTAAAAGAACTTCACTTGTAATGTTTGAATTTCCTTTAAAATTCTTTGAATGAAATTGTTATTCAAACATGATGTTTGAACATTCTTGAATGATTTTTTTGAATTCAGAAATCCAATTCCCTTTGATGTAGAAAATGACGGGAAATCCTTCAAGTATCATGAAGCTTTTAATCTTGAAATATATTCTTGTATCATGAACTTGAAAGATGTTTTGAATTCGAATCCAACATTCGATGGCCTTGAATAAATGATCTTGAATAATCACTTGAAATAATCTTTTCAACAAATGTGCTAAAAAGATATTTTTCTTGCAAAATGTGATGAAATTCCCATGAATGATCTTGAACTTGTACCAACTTTCAAATAATCCATATGAACGAATTTTCTCCATTATGATGAATCCATAGGCCAAAAGTCACGAAATAAATTCCAAACGATCCTCTTGAATCCGTAAATTGGAAATGGCGCACTTTATTTGGAAAACCTCCATGGACATGAAATTATTTTGCAAAGAATGAGTGAACGAATGAAATCTTGATCACGGCTTCCAAACCGATCAAGAAACATTTTTGAATTTGACGCCTAGGATGTGACATCTCAGGGGGGTCAAAAATTAGGGTATGACACAAATCAGGGTTGTACGCCAAATTTCAAAACACTTTCATCTTCAAATCAAATTCAAAACTACGATAGGCCACTCAAAAAGCCTTTGAAACAATTTCAAACCATATTAAATCAAATTCTAATTCTAAGGCGTACAACCCTGCCCGAACTACGTTGACTCTGATTCTCCATAAGGAGATACGTAGGCACTTGGCAACAAGGCGAGTCCCCTTCCCTAAAACCTCCACTCTTTCAAATCTCACTTTTCGCCCTATTCATCTCTTTAGCTATTAAATCCTAATATTTTAGCCATAAGTCTTTACCCCAATTAAAAACCTTAGGAAAAGGTTGAGGGTGCCTAACACCTTCCCTCGACCTGATTATAATAATCTTACCCCGATTTCTTAACTGCGTAAGGTTTCCTATTCGCCTTGGTAGAATAGGTGGCGACTCTAAAAACATTTAATTTTTAGGGCAGGTTGCTACATAAACAAAGGAAGTTCAAGAACTTCAGAAGTTCCAAAAAGCCTGAAAGAGGAGAATCTTCTAGACTCAGAAGATCTGACAAAAAGAAGGCCACGTGTTTTGAGTGCAAGGAGCCAGGACATTACAAGAGTGAGTTTCCAAAGCTTCAGAGGGAAAAGCCCAAGAATAAGTTTCAAAAGAAGAAAGGCCTTATGGCAACTTGGGACGATTCAGATTCATCAGAACCAAAATCAGACTCTGAAGATGAGCAGGCAAACATTGCGCTCATGGCCACTGTTGATGATGGATCAGAATCTACATCAGAATCAGACTCAGACTCTGAAGAGGTATTTTCTGAACTATCTAGAGATGAGCTAGTTTCCAGTTTAACTGAATTTCTGGAAATTAAGGCTAAGCTTAGTATCAAATACAAAAATTTGAGAAAGCTCTTTGCATCTGAAACTAAGAAGCTTGAATTAGAAAATTCTAAACTCAAAGAAAAAGTTTTAAAACTATCCAAAGATGCCGAGTCATCTTCTAGTTTAGAAAAGTCCATTCCAAGCATGAACAATATTCTTAAGGAATATGACTTGAGTTTCAGGAAGTTCTTATCTAGAGGTATTGGAAGAAGTCAACTTGCCTCTATGATATATGCAGTTAGTGGAAACAAGAGAGTTGGCATAGGCTATGAGGGTGAAACCCCATACAAACTTGAACTTGTAGATGATATGAAAATCACATACAAGCCCTTGTATGATTAGTTCAAGTATGGTCACTCCCATGATATTAGGCTCACATCACATGCTAAGAGTTTTCACATTACACTCACTAAGAAGCATGTGACACAAAATAGAAAATATCATGTTGCTCAAACTAAGGAATATCATGTTGTACCTCCTGTTAATTATCATGCTAAACCCAAGTGCAATCAGAACTTGAGGAGAACTAACAAGAAAGGACCCAAGAAAATGTGGGTACCAAAGGAGAAGATAATTTCTGTTGCAGATATCCTTGGCAGCAAAGAAGACAAAGCAAAACATGTCATGGTACCTAGACTCTGGGTGCTCACGGCACATGACGGGAAAAAGGTCTGTTCCAAGACCTGGTGCTTAAATCTGCTGGAGAAGAAAAGTTTGGAGGGAATCAGAAGGGCAAGATAATTGGCTCTGGAACCATAAGTATTGATATTGAAATCTCTAACTCAGAAGCTGAAGAACCCAGAAGCAAAGTGTTAGAAGATCAAGTTGCTGCTTCATTAGAGAATCTTTGAATTTATGAAGAGCCAACTATCAGAAGATATTCTAGACTCAACTCTGCTCACTCAGAAGATGTTATCATTGGGAAGAAAGAAGATCCTATCAGAACAAGAGCATTCCTTAAGAACAATGCAGAATGTCAATTTGGTCTAGTATCTCTTATTGAGCCAACTTCTGTTGATCAAGCTCTGGAGGATGCTGACTGGATAATTGCCATGCAAGAAGAACTCAATCAGTTTATAAGGAATGACGTATGGGATCTTGTTCCTAGACCAAAAGGATTCAACATCATTGGAACCAAGTGGGTCTTCAGAAACAAGCTAAGCGAAAAAGGAGAAGTTGTAAGAAACAAAGCCAGACTGGTTGCTCAGGGCTATACTGAAACCTTTGCACCAGTGGCCAGGTTAGAATCTATTCGCTTATTAATTTCTTTTGCCACTCAACATAACATCACTCTATATCAGATGGATGTTAAGAGTGCCTTCTTAAATGGTTATATAGATGAGGAAGTATATGTCCATCAACCTCCTGGTTTTGAAGACTCTAAGTCTCCAGAACATGTTTTCAAATTAAAGAAATCATTATATGGCCTGAAGCAAGCTCCTAGAGCTTGGTATGAAATTTTAAGTTCTTTCCTTCTGGACAATGGTTTCACTAGAGGAAAAGTGGATACTACTCTCTTTTGTAAAACCTTTAAAAAGGATATTTTAATTTGCCAAATTTATGTTGATGATATTATCTTTGGAACCTCTAATGCTACACTTGGAAAGGAGTTTGCTAAGTCTATACAGGCTGAGTTTGAAATGAGCATGATGGGAGAACTCAAGTACTTCCTTGGGATCCAGATCAATCAAACTTCTGAAGGAACTTATGTTCATCAGACCAAGTATGTGAAAGAACTTCTGAAGAAGTTTAATCTTTCAGAAAGCAAAGAAGCAAAAACTCCTATGCATCCAACGTGTATTCTAGGTAAGGATAAGGTAAGTAAGAAGGTAGATTAGAAGCTCTACAGAGGTATGATTGGATCTCTTCTATATCTTACTGCTTCTAGACCTGATATTTTATTCAGTGCTTGTCTGTGTGCAAGATTCCAATCAGATCCTAGAGAATCTCACTTAACAGTTGTTAAGAGAATTCTGAGGTATCTGAAAGGTACTACTAATGTTGGTTTAGTCTACAGAAGATCTAAAGAATACAACTTAGTAGGATTCTGTGATGCTGATTACGCTAGAGATAGAGTTGAAAGGAAAAGTACTTCTGGAAGTTGTCAATTTCTTGGAAGTCACCTGATCTCTTGGTACAGCAAGAAGCAAGCTACAATTGCCCTCTCTACAACAGAAGCAAAATATGTTGTTGCTGCTGGATGTAGTACACATATGCTCTGGATGAAGAGTCAGCTAGAAGATTATCATATATATGAGAGTAACATTCCTATCTTCTGTGATAATACTTCTGCTATATGTTTATCTAAGAATCCAATCTTACATTCCAAAGCTAAACATATTGAAATTAAACATCATTTCATTAGGGACTATGTTCAGAAGGGTGTTCTATCTTTAAACTTTGTTGATACAGACCATTAATGGGTTGATATCTTTACAAAACCTCTTGTTGAAGATAGGTTTAAGTTCATTCTGAAGAATATCAATATGGATTTATGCCCAGAATGAAAGGATGAGAAGTTCTGATATATGGATTAGATTTGAAATGATCAGTTTTATTTTCTTATAAGAAATTCTGAATGTTGATCAGTTAGATATTTTGATTCTGTTATTGCTAACGTTTCATATGTCTAAGTTGATTCAGAATATCTTTTAAAGCAAAACAGCTGTCACCAGCTATTCCAGAAGATGAACATGTGTTCACTCTAATTGGACAAGCATGCGTGCAGTTGATGAGACATCGCCCTAGGTAACTGTGAAAATCATTTCAAATGTCACATTTTACCCTAACGTCACTCAACATTAAATGCATTTGATTTTCTGCATTTCGTAACTGTTCATTCTCAGAATTTAATTGCATTTAGTTTTCAAATCCGTGTCTATTTAAACCGCCCTCATCATATCATTTTCTCTTTTCACACATTCATTCTCTTTCTTGTGTATGCATTTCTGCAACCTCTTTGCTCTTTTCCAAAACCCTAAAAAGAAACCCAGTAATCTCAGTAAAGTGTCAATGGTTGCTTCTTCATCAAACGCTGGTTCTTCGTCTCAACAACAACAAGAACAAGAACAACAACTCATTCCTAAGGTCACATGTTCTATTCCTCTGGATCAGTTGGAAGTTATTTGTGAACTGATGGTGGATGTTGATAATCTAGAACAACATCAAATTCGTACCAAAGATAACTTGGTTTTTCAAGGATGGTCGTCTCTGTTCCTTGAATTCTGTGGACCAATCTATCCAGACCTAGTGAAGGAGTTCTGGATTCATGCGTTTGTTATTCCTAATGCCATTGTTTCATTTGTTCATGGAAGATTATTTCCCATCACTGAAAACACATTGAGAGTGCTGTTTGATTTGATGAACACTGAAGGTGAGACTGAAGCAACTCCAAGAACAGATTGGGATGCAGTCTACGCTGAAATCTTTACTGATGGAAAGAAATCAACAGAAGTTAAGACTCTGAAGAACATATACAAGATATGGACAAAGATTCTTCTAGGTTGTTTCTATCACAGGAAATCAACAAGTTCTTCTAACTTCATCAACAACAACCAACAATACATCCTGTATTGCCTTGGTACTCAGAAGAAGGTAGATGTCCCTTACATCATTTTCAATCACATGGGGCATGCTGTAAAGGATTCTAGAGATGAGAACAGACAGAAGAAGAAGAGAACTATTATTCCTTTTGGGAGGATCATCATCAATCTTCTGGTTCAAACCAAGATGGTTGAAGAACTGGAAACTGTTGGAGTTATCAAGGATCCTTACACAATCATTGGGAGTACCTTGAATGCTCTTACTTTGAGGAAAATGGGCCTAATTCAAGCTGTTGGTAATGCTCCTCAGGCTATTCCAGGAGTTAGAAACAGAAGAGGTCCAATTCTTGCTGAGTTTGAGATGTTCTTCTTAAATGAACGACCAGAAGTTAAGGTTCATTACCTTAATCTTCTCAAACAAGATGGTTTGGTGGATGCTCCTATTGGGACAAGCAAGCAGAAGCTCCCAACTTCCAAGGATGGAGAGTTAGAAGTCTTTCCAGAAGCTGCTTCTCAAAAAGAAAGAAGAACAAAGCGAAAGCTGGATCTTCCTTCTATCAGTGAGGAGAAGAAAAATGAAGAGGAAGCTGCTGAAGAGAAGAAAGAAGCTGAAGTTGAAAAGGAGAATAAAAATAAAGAAGATTTTGTAGAACAGAAGAAGGATGAGAAACTTGTTGAAAAGAAAAGAAAGAAGAAGGATGATGAGAAGAATGTAGAGAAGAAGAAAAAGAAGAAAGATAAGAAGAAGAAAAGGAAAGAAGCAGAAAAGAAAGTTGTTGAGAAGGAAAAGGTGCAAGAAGAAGAAGAGAAAACAGAAGAAGAAAGACAGAAGGAAGCATTGAAAGGAAAACAGAAGATGGTGATTTAGAAGAAGAGGAAGGTTGTAGGAGATGAATCAGAGAGGCATCTCAAGAAGAGATCTTCAGGTATTCACATTTCTGAACCTGATTCTGTAACTGCTTTAAATTTAAAATCTGTACCAACAGAAGTTCCCCCCATCTCTAAACCAGAAAAAGCCTCATCACCTCCACCCACAAAAGTTCTCACCCCTCCTCGTTCACCCAAGTCAAACCTTGTTTCTGACCATCCTGTCTCTGAACCTATCCTAGATATCTTACCCCTTCAAACCCTCTTTCCTCCTCACACAAATATCTCCACTTCTCAACCTCCTCCTCATGCAAACTATTCCCCTGTTGCGTCCCATGTTCCCAACAATCCCATTGCATCAGAATCTCCAAATTCTGATTCCTTACATGAACTATTTTGCGCCTGCAAATATACACCCAAACCTCATCTTGACCCTGCCTTTGTTAACCTGGAATTTGAGGATGAAGCAGAATCAGTGCTTTCTCTTGATAAAGAACATGAACCCTACTTTATTCTGAACCCAGATTCCTCTTCCACCCAATTCAAAATCCCTAACCCTGAACTATCTGTTGGTGTAAGTTTTGAATTTCTGAAGCAAAAGGTACAGACAGGACTAGAAGCCTTGAAGGTTGCACATAATGCCAAGACGGATTATGTTGCTACAAGAGATCTCCTAAGAGATTTTGAAGACAGCTATTTCTTTCCCATCAGAAGCTGGAAATCTCTTGAAGAGAAGGAATTCTCTGATGAGCTTGAAGAGGTGCACCCTCTTGCTATGGTCGTGTGGAAGCCTCATTATCATGTTCTGACTGGAGACTTTCAGTCCATATTCAACTGGTTAAGGGAGAATCCCTCTACTAAAGCACCAAGTATGGTATATCCAGAAGTTGAATATCCATCAGAACCAGCTGCTCCTACACCTCCTCAGAATTTGGCTGCAATTCTTCTGGCCCTTGAAAATCCAGATGCTGATATCCCTTCTCCTGTGTATGCTGAAGATGCTTCTGAATCAGAAGTTGTTGCTGAGAATCAAGATGCTGAGAATCATCCTGCTATGCAATCTCCTATTAAGGAAAATCAAGAAGATGTTCTCATGGTCGATGCTGCTGTTGAGAATCCTCCTCTTATGGACAATAGCTTTGAAGCTTCTTCTGCTGGACCTTCTATTTTGATAAACACCATGAAGGCTCTTCAACAGAATCAAGCTGCTCTAGCTTCTCGTCTGGACAAGCATGAGGATACTCACAATGAGTTCAGATCATTCATCAAGACGCAAACAAAAGACACTACTGAGATTAAAACCCTTCTGGCCCTCTTAGCTTCTAAGCTTGGCTAGTCGTAGTCTGTCTTAGTCTTAGATGTTTTCTTGTTTTATGCATCTGTTTCTTGCATCTGCTTCTATCCCTTGTGTACTTCTGATATTTTGTTGATTAATGAAATCATTATCTTCTTCACTTTATGTGTCTTTTATCATCTGAATATTTTAATGCTTTTTGATGTTATGACAAAAAGGGGGAGAAACATGATAATTGATTTGGTTTAGTTGCAGGGATTAAGTCTCAACATTTCCTAACATTATTTACAAGGTCTATGTCTTTGAGATTTTTTGCAGGATTGAAGACATTCTGAAAAAGCTCAACATGAGAAGCAAATACATGGAGAAAAGCAATTCTATAAAGAAGCATGTTTTTGGAAAATTGAAGCAAGCTTAGTGCTGTGAAGCTTCAAGATCAGAAGCAAGAAGAATGTTCTGATATTCTCTTTGTAGAATATGCTCCGATACATCTCTTTCTCTTAAATGCTCTGATACATGCTATTTATTAAGAATGCTCTGATACACTTATGTTCTAATATTTTGTCTAGTATGTTCTGAAACATTTCAGGATGTAAAGATGCTCTGATGATGCTCTGATACATTCAAGAATGTTCTGATTCAATCAAGCATGCTATGACACCAAAGAAGAAATTCAAAGCTCTGAAGCTGTCCTATGGAGGCAAGAAGCAGAAGCTCTGAATATTTTGAAGTTCTAGGCAAAGTGAACGTCTCTGCTGAAATGGAAAAATACTCAGGGAAGTCTTTTATTTATAAATTCTTATAGTATTTATTTCAGGGGGAGATTGTTAATCTCAGGGGGAGACATATTCACACACTCTGATTATATGCTTATGCTATATCTGTGTAATTGTCTTTTGTCATCTGATATTCTGTTTGCAAATTCATATCAATTATATATGTTTTTGTCATCATCAAAAATGGGGAGATTGTTAGAACAAGATTTTTTCTGATCAATATTCTTGTTTTGATGATAACAATGTATATGAATTTTGTATAAGACAATGTGGTACTCTAATCCTTTGCATTTTCCATTTCAGGAAATATATAAAGAGTGTGCACAATTCAGCGCTAAGAAGCACTGACTCAGAAGGTTCAGGATTGCAACATCAGAACATGCTCTTGCAAGACATCAGAAGATGGTCAAGCAGAATCAGAACATGGTCTATGAAGCATCAGAAGAACATGAGATCAGAAGCAGAAGCACTGAAGTTCTTATGGTATCATGCTCAAGCTCTTCAAAGTCTGAAGACAAGAAGATGCTCTGCACCAAGCTGAATGACTCTGATTATTCAAACATTGTATTCACAAATCTGAGATCAGAAGCTAGTACTAGATGACAGGCTATTAAGTCTAATCTCTGACTGACAAAAGGAACGTTAGAAGCTACAAAAGGCAAAGTCGGTAAAAGCAGGAAAAGCATGGCTCGAGGTAGTTGACAAAATAGTGAAAGCATTAAATGCAAAGCTGTACTATTCACGCAATGCATTAAATGCAATTCAACGGTCATCTTCTCAAACGCCTATAAATATGAAGTTCTGATCAGAAGCAACGACAACTCTTGCAAAAATACTGAAATGTTGTTGAATTCAAATCACACGAACTTCATCTTCAACCTCACAAACTCTTGTAATATTTAGTGAGTGTTAAGCTTAGAACTTAAGAGACATATCACAGTTGTGATTATAGCTTACTAAGAAGCAATTCATACTCTTGTAAATATTTATTTTTACATTGATTGTAAAAGGTTCCTAGAGTGATCAGTGAGATCAGTAGACTCTAGAAGACTTAGAAGTTTCTAAGTGGTGATTTCCTAGAGTGATCAAGTTGTGATCAGTATACTCTAGAAAACTTAGAGGGTATCTAAGTGGAAAACCATTGTAATCAAGATTGATTAGTGGATTAAATCCTCAGTTGAGGTAAATCACTCTAAGGGGGTGGACTGGAGTAGTTTCGTTAACAACGAACCAGGATAAAAATAATTATGTTCATTGTTTTTATCTTAAGAGTTTTTAAAGTCACACTTATTCAAACCCCCCCCCCCTTTCTAAGTGTTTTTCTATCCTTCACACGTGGACAAGAAAAGAAAATACAATTTCAGCATACAAAAGTTCAAAACCAAAAGAAAAGTTGTTACAAACATCATCATTAGCAAAACGGTTGCAACAAGTTAATGGAACAACTCCTAAGGTTGATTGAAGAAACAACCCACTGTTAGAACAAGATTTATTCTGATCAATATTCTTAGTTTTGATGATAACAATGTATATGAATTTTGTATGAGATAATGTGGTACTCTAATACTATGCAATTTCCATTTCAGGAAATATATAAAGAGTATGCACAAAATCAGTGCAAGAAGCACTGACTCAGAAGGTTCAGCATGCAACATCAGAACATGGTCTGGCAAGACATCAGAAGATGGTCAAGCAGAATCAGAACATGGTCTATGGAAGCATCAGAAGAACTTGAGATCAGAAGCAGAAGCACTGAAGTTCTCATGGTATCACGCTAAGAAGCACTTCAAGGTCAGAAGACAAGAAGATGCTCTGCACCAAGCTGTTTGACTCTGATGATATTCAAACGTTGTTTACACAAACATCAGATCAGAAGCAAGTACAAGATGGCAGGCTACGCTGACTGACAAAAGGAACGTTAGAAGCTATTAAAGGCAACGTCAGTAGACACAGCGAAAGCAAGGCTCGAGGTAGTTGACAAAAGAGTGAAACATTAAATGCAATGTTGTACGGATTACGCAAAGCATTAAATGCTCCCAACGGCCATCTTCTCAAACGCCTATATATTGAAGTTCTGATGAGAAGCTGAATAGAACACTTGCGCAAATATACAGAAACGATGTCAAATTCAAAAAGCTCTCAAACTTCATCTTCAACCTCACTACATTGTTGTTGTAATATATTAGTGAGATTAAGCTTAAACTTAAGAGAAAATCACAGTTGTGATAATAGCTTTATAAGAAGCATTGTAACTCTTAAACGAATTTGTTTACATTAAGTTGTAAGAACTAGAGTGATCAGGTTGTTGATCAGTATACTCTAGAAAGTCTTAGAGGGTATCTAAGCAGTTGGTTCCTAGAGTGATCAGTTTGTGATCAGTATACTCTAGAAGACTTAGAAGTTATCTAAGTGGAAAACCATTGTAATCTTGTGTGATTAGTGGATTAAATCCTCAGGTGAGGTAAATCACTCCAAGGGGGTGGACTGGAGTAGTTTAGTTAACAACGAACCAGGATAAAAATCATTGTGCAAATTGTTTTTATCTTACAAGTTTTAAAAGCTACACTTATTCAAACCCCCCCTTTCTAAGTGTTTTTCTATCCTTCAATTGGCATCAAAGCGCCGGTTCTAAGGTGCAAGCACTTAACCATGTTTAGAAAAGATTCAGGAAGAGAAAAACGCTTAAGTCAAGATGTTTGGTGAAAATCCAACAAATACATCTACATCTGGCTCTGCTGAGCAATACAATGGAAATGGTAACAATGGTTATACTAGACCACCAGTATTTGATGGTGAAAACTTTGAATACTGGAAAGATAAACTTGAAAGTTACTTCCTTGGTCTAGATGGTGACTTATGGGATCTGCTGATGGATGGTTACAAACATCCAGTGAAAGCTACTGGTGTAAAGCTTACAAGACAAGAAATGAATGATAATCAAAAGAAGCAATTCAAAAATCATCATAAGTGTAGGACTGTTTTGCTGAATGCTATCTCTCATGCTGAATATGAGAAGATATCTAACAGGGAAACTGCCTATGATATATATGAGTCATTGAAAATGACCCATGAAGGAAATGCCCAAGTCAAGGAAACTAAAGCTCTTGCCTTGATCCAGAAATATGAAGCCTTCAAGATGGAGGATGATGAAAATATTGAGAAGATGTTCTCAAGATTTTAAATGCTAACTGCTGGATTGAGAGTTCTTGACAAGGGATACACAAGGGCTGATCATGTCAAGAAGATCATCAGAAGCTTGCCAAGAAGATGGGGTCCTATGGTGACTGCTTTCAAAATTGCCAAGAATCTGAATGAAGTCTCTCTTGAAGAATTGATCAGTGCTATGAGGAGTCATGAAATTGAGCTGGATGCTAATGAACCTCAGAAGAAAGGTAAGTCTATTGCATTAAAATCCAATTATAAAAAATGCACTAACACTTTTCAGGCTGAAGAAGTAGATTCTGAAGAATCAGAATCAGAAGAAGAAGATGAACTGTCCATGATCTCCAGAAGGGTAAACCAACTCTGGAAGAGCAAGCAAAGGAAGTTCAAGATCTTCAGAAGTTCAAAGAAGCCTGAAAGAGGAGAATCTTCTGGAGGCAGAAGATCTGACAAGAAGAAGGTTATCTCCTATGAATGCAATGAGCCTGGACACTTCAAGAATGAATGTCCAAAACTTCAGAAGGAGAATCCCAAGAAGAAGTTTCATAAGAAGAAAGGTCTTATGGCAACATGGGATGATTCAGAATCAGAATCAGACTCTGAAGGCGAGCAGGCAAACCTTGCACTGATGGCCACAGTGGATGACGGATCAGAATCTACATCAGAATCAGATTCTGAAGAGGTATTTTTTGAACTATCTAGAGAAGAGTTAGTTTCCAGTTTAACTGAACTTCTGAAACTCAAGGCTCATCTTAGTATCAAATACAAAAAGCTAAAAAAGCTATTTGAATTTGAAACTAAGAAGCTGGAAGTGGAAAATTCTGAACTGAAGGAAAAAGTTTTAAAATTATCCAAAGATATTGGATCTCCTTCTGAATCAGAAAAATCCATTCCTAGTCTCAATCATATTCTGAAAGAATATGACTCGAGCTTCAGAAAGTTTCTATCTAGAAGTATTGGCAGAAGTCATCTTGCTTCTATGATATATGGTGTTTCTGGAAACAAAAGGATTGGCGTTGGCTATGAGGGTGATATCCCACGTAAATTTGAACCTGTAGATGATTTGAAAATCACATACAAGCCATTGCATGATCAGTTCAAATATGGCCACTCACATGATATTAGGCTCACTTCACATGCCAAAAGTTTTAACACTTCACACACCAAGAAGCATGTGACACAACCTAAAAAATATCAGGTTGCCAAACCTAAAGAATATCATGTTGTTCCTCCTGTTACTTATCATGCTAAACCCAAGTTCAATCAGAACTTGAGGAAAACTAACAAGAAAGGACCCAAGAAACTGTGGGTACCTAAGGAGAAGATAATTTCTGTTGCAGATATCCTTAGCAGCAAAGAAGACAAAGCACAAAATGTCATGGTACCTGGACTCTGGGTGCTCGCGACACATGACGGGAAGAAAGTCTATGTTTCAAGACCTAGTGCTTAAATCTGGTGGAGAAGTCAAGTTTGGAGGAGATCAGAAGGGCAAGATTATTGGCTCTGGAACCATAAGTATTGGTAACTCTCCTTCCATAACTAATGTACTTCTTGTAGAAGGATTAGTGCATAACTTATTGTCCATAAGTCAATTAAGTGACAATGGTTATGACATTATCTTCAATCAAAAGTCTTGCAAGGCTGTAAGTCAGAAGGATGGCTCAATCCTATTTACAGGCAAGAGAAAGAACAACATTTACAAGATTGATTTTTCTGATCTTGAGAAGCAGAAGGTGACTTGCCTTATGTCTGTTTCTAAAGAGCAATGGGTCTGGCACAGAAGATTAGGACATGCTAGTTTGAGAAAGATTTCTCAGATTAACAAACTAAATCTGGTCAGAGGACTCCCAAATCTGAAATACAAATCAGATGCTCTTTGTGAAGCATGTCAGAAGGGCAAGTTCTCCAAACCTGCATTCAAATCTAAGAATGTTGGACTCTACAAGAAATGGCCAGAACCATGATAAATGAAACCAATATGGCTAAGCACTTCTGGGCAGAAGCAATAAACACTGCATGTTATATTCAGAATAGAATCTCTATAAGACCTATTCTAAATAAGACTCCTTATGAATTGTGGAAGAACAGAAAGCCCAACATTTCATATTTTCATCCTTTTGGATGTGTTTGTTTCATTCTGGATACTAAAGATCATCTTGGTAAGTTTGATTCTAAGGCACAAAAATGTTTCCTTCTTGGATATTCTGAACGCTCTAATGGCTACAGAGTATACAATACTGAAACATTGGTTGTAGAAGAATCAATCAATATCAGATTTGATGATAAGCTTGGTCTTGAAAAGCCAAAGCAGTTTGAGAATTTTGCAGATATAGATATTGATATATCAGAAGCTATAGAACCAAGAAGCAAAGTTTCAGAAGCTGAAAATCTTAGAAGCAAAGAATCAGAAGATCAAGTTGCTGCATCTTTAGAGAATCTCAGAATTTCTGAAGAGCCAACAGTCAGAAGATCTTCTAGACTCACCTTAGCTCACTCAGAAGATGTGATCCTTGGAAAGAAAGATGATCCTATCAGAACCAGAGCATTCCTTAAGAACAATGCAGAATGTCAATTAGGTCTTGTTTCTTTGATCGAGCCAACTTCTGTTGATCAAGCTCTAGAAGATCCAGACTGGGTAATTGCCATGCAAGAAGAACTAAACCAGTTTACAAGGAATGATGTATGGGATTTGGTTCCTAGACCAAAAGGATTCAACATCATTGGTACAAAGTGGGTTTTCAGAAACAAGCTTAGTGAGAAGGGAGAAGTGGTAAGAAACAAAGCCAGACTGGTGGCTCAGGGATATAGTCAACAAGAAGGAATTGACTATACAGAAACCTTTGCACCAGTGGCCAGGTTAGAATCTATTCGCTTATTAATTTCTTTTGCCACTCAACATAACATCACTCTATAACAGATGGATGTTAAGAGTGCCTTCTTAAATGGTTATATAGATGAGGAAGTCTATGTCCACCAACCTCCTGGTTTTGAAGACTCTAAGTCTCCAGAAATGTTTTCAAACTTAAGAAATCATTGTATGGATTGAAGCAAGCTCCAAGAGCTTGGTATGAAAGATTAAGTTCTTTCCTTTTGGACAATGGTTTCACTAGAGGACAAGTGGATACGACTCTCTTCTGTAAAACATCTAAGAAGGGCATTTTAATTTGTCAAATTTATGTTGATGACATTATTTTTGGAACATCTAATGCTTCACTTGGAAAGGAGTTTGCTAAGTCTATGCAGGCTGAATTTGAAATGAGTATGATGAGAGAACTCAAGTATTTTCTTGGAATTCAAATCAATCAAACTTCTGATGGAACATATGTCCATCAAACGAAGTATGTGAAAGAACTTCTGAAGAAGTTTAATCTTTCTGAAAGCAAAGAAGCCAAAACTCTTATGCATCCAACGTGTGTTCTAGGTAAGGATGAGGTAAGTAAGAAGGTTGATCAGAAGTTGTACAGAGGTATGATTGGATCTCTTCTATATTTAACTGCTTCTAGACCTGATATTTTATTCAGTGTTTGTTTGTGCGCTAGATTCCAATCAGATCCTAGAGAATCTCACTTAACTGCTGTTAAGAGAATTCTGAGGTATCTGAAAGGTACTACTAATGTTGGTTTAGTCTACAGAAGATCTAAAGAATACAACTTAGTAGGATTTTGTGATGCTGACTATGCTGGAGACAGAATTGAAAGGAAGAGTACTTCTGGAAGTTGTCAATTTCTAGGAAGTCACCTGATCTCCTGGTACAGCAAGAAGCAAGCTACCATTGCCCTCTCAACAACAGAGGCAGAATATGTTGCTGCTGCTGGTTGTAGCACACAAATGATCTGGATTAAGAGTCAGCTAGAAGATTATCAAATATATGAGAGTAACATTCCTATCTTCTGTGATAATACTTCTGCCATATGTTTATCTAAGAATCCTATCTTACATTCCAAAGCTAAACATATTGAGATTAAACATCATTTCATTAGGGACTATGTTCAGAAGGGTGTTCTCTCTTTAAACTTTGTGGATACAGACCATCAATGGGCTGATATCTTTACAAAACCCCTTGCAGAAGATAGGTTTAAGTTCATTCTGAAGAATATCAGTCTGGATTTATGCCCAGAATGAGAAGATGAGAAGATCTTATGTATGGTTATACTCTGAAATGTGTTGGAATTATGTTTTTATAAGAAGTTCTGATTATGATCAATTAAAAGTTCTGATTATGTTATTACTAACGTTTCAATATCTAAGTTGATTCAGAATCTCTTTTATAGCAAAACAGCTGTCACCAGTCTTTCCAGAAAATGAACATGTGTTCACTATTTTTGGACAAGCATGCGTGCAGTTGAGGAGACACCGCCCTAGGTAACTGTGCAAATCATTTCAGTTTGTCACTTTATCTCTCCTAACGTCATATCTCATTAAATGCAAATTGATGTCATGTTTTTCTGTAATCATTTCGTTTAAACCCTATTGCAGTTATTATTTTCTTTTATTCAATCTTTTAAATAGCTCTCTTCATCTTCATTTCATCTTTTTCACTCTCTCTCTTCATTCGTCCCTCACTTTTTGCATTCATCACATAAACCCTAGCTTGTGTCTGCAACTTTGCATTTCACCATGAATCCTTCATCAATCTCTTCAAACCAAGCAGAGATGTCTTCCACTCAACTGGTTTTTAGCAAGCATGGGTATGCTCCATTGAAGACCTGTTCCATTCCTACATCAGAAATGGAAGTTCTTTGTGAGTCTTCGGTGGATTTTGAGAATCTGAAAGCACATGGTTTCAAAACTGATGCAAAGATATTGGCACAAGGGTGGTCAAACTATCTTGATAGATTGGTTGGACCAATTTATCCGGCTCTTGTGAAAGATTTCTGGGCTCATGCAACGGTTACTCCAACTGCAATCATCTCCTTCGTGTTAGGGCATGAAGTTGTGATAACTGAGAAGTTGATCATGTACAACTTGGATGATGAAGAAGGATGCACTGGTCCTCTTCATGCCAGAGTTAGTTGGCTACAGGTTGAAAGACAAATATCGTATGCTATTGGTATTGAATCTCATAAAATTGGTACATTGAGGGCGTTCTATCAAGTTTGGGCTGAGATTATTCTGGGTTCTCTCCATCACAGAAGAAGATCGTTCTCCTCCTCTTACATTAGTCCTGATCACAAATATACTCTTTTCTGCATTGGAAGAAGAATTGAACTCAACATCTCCAACATTCTTTTTTAGAATCTAAAAATGGCTATTGAAGAGTCAAGAGATGAAGAACGTGAGAAGTATCCTCATCTTCCAAGAAATGCTATTCCTTTCGCCAGAATGATTTCAGACATTCTGATAGAAAGTGATTTGATGGACTCTCTAAGGACTATTGGAACGTCCAAATTCTTTGGAGTCATTCAAGGTCATGTCTTCAATGGTTTTGATCTGCTAAGATTGGAACTTATCAGGGAGTTAACTTCTGTTCCTGTAATCTTCCCAGATATTCTGACCAGAAGGATTCCGGTTGAAGTCTTTGCTACCGTGTTCCAAGCAGAACTTCACAAGGCTGTTAAGCATTACTTGGAAGCTTCTGTAAGAACTCAATCTTCTGCTGATCCTGCGTGGATTCGTGGAAGAGTGCTTCCTTCTCTGGCTGACCTTCAGAAGAAGGATCAGAAGAAGCAAGAAGCAAGGCTGAAGAGAAAGGCTCAAGAAGAAGAAGTCAAGAAAGCCAAGAAGCAAAGAGTCACCTTTGATTCTGTTAAAGTAAACTCCCGAGAATATCAAGATCAGCGCATCAGGGAATCTTTCCGTACTAAAAGTACTACAAATTTTCCCAGGCAAGTATACCAACCACCTCCTTCTGAACCTCAATCTTCTATCCAACCTCCTCCTTCTGAACCTCACAACACCTTCACCATTCCAAATCCTCCTCAACCATCTCTTTCTACACCTGTTTTAAACCCCACTCCACTAAATGTCTATCCTCCCACACCCACTGATATACCATCCTCATCAGCCATCTCCACAGATATTCCATCTTCTTCAACCACAGCAGTTCCACCTTCTCTATCCCATCCCTTTCCTACCAGAAAATCCAACCCATACTGCCTTCTCTACCCTGACTACAAATTCACCTTCAATCCTCCTGAACCTGAACCTCATATCTACCTGGAGTTGTTCAGACATGAAGTTATCAATAGGCTGGATCTCTTGAAAGATGCCTTCTTCAATGACCTTGATGATGTTTCTACTAGAAATCTTTGGAGAAGTTTTCGCCAAGATTTTCAGGTTGGAGCCATGGCTGTTCAGAAGAGACTAGTGGCTGCTGCACCTGGTTATGCTGGATATCTTCTTGAAGTTGATGATGGTGTATATTATTATCCCATCAGAAACAGGAGAGTTCTTGAGGAGAAGATGTTTGTTGATGAGTTGCTGGACAATCCTTCTAGGGATATTGTGATCTGGAGACCTAAGTATCCAGTTCTGACTGGAGACTTCAAGTCACTGTTTGACTTTCTGAGGGAAAATCCTTTTGAGGAAGACCCCAATTTGGTCATTCCAGAAGTTGTTGACCCGCCAGAAGTTGAAGGTCCTTCTGCTCCAAGGAATCTTGCTGCCATTCTTCAAGCTCTTGAGAATGGAGATTCTGATCTTCCTGTTCCTGAGTATGAAGAAGATGCTTATATGGGAGAAGCTGATGCTGAAGATCATCCTGCTGAGACTATTCCTGTTGAGGAAAATCATGATGATGATCTAACAAAGGAAGCTGCTATTGAGATTGTTGTTCCTCTGAACAGAAGTTGTGAAGCTTCTTCTGGTGAACCCTCTCTTCTGGTGAAGACTCTAGAGGTTATTCAAAAGAACCAAGCTGAGCTAGCTTCTCGTATGGACAAGAAAGAAGACACCAATGCTGAGTTCCGCTCTTTCATGGAGAGGCAGACTGAGAGCAATGTTGGGATTCATGACATTCTGGCCAAGATTATGTCTAAGCTAGGGTCGTCTTAGTCCTTTGTGTCTTAGTTGTTTCTTTGTTTCTTGCATCTGTCTTCTATGCATCTTCCTTGTACCTTCTGATAATTCTCTTTTGCTATCAATGAAAATTATCTTCTTTTCTCTCATATTGTTTTGTTTTTCATCTGAATCTTTTGTGTTTTTGATGTTATGACAAAAAGGGGAGAAAATGTGATAAATGATCTGATTTATATTATCAGTTGCTGGGAGAAAGTCTCCACATTTCTAACAAGAATTTGCAAGTTCTGTGTCTTTAAGTGTTTTGCAGGATTGAAGACAATCTTAAAAGCTCAACATGAGAAGCAAAGACATGGGGAAAAGCAATTCTGTATGGAATCAAGCTCATGGAAATTGAAGCAAGCTGAGTGCTATGAAGCTTCAAGATCAGAAGCAAGAAGGAAGAATGTTATGATATTCTGATGATAGAATATGCTCTAACACATTCTTATTCCTTATATGTTCTGATGCATGTTTTAGTTCTAAATATGCTCTGAAACATTATTGTTTATGCTTTGATACATATTATATGTTCTGATACATATATTATGTTTTGATTCATTCATGCTATGACTTTTGTCGTATAGTTTGTTTTGTAACATTTCAGGATGTAGAGATGCTCTGATGATGCTCTGGTACATTCAATAATGTTCTGATACAATCTAGCATGCAATGATCCAAGAAGAAATTCAAGCTCTGAAGCTGTCTTATGGAAGCAAGAAGCAGAAGCTATGAATGTTCTGAAGATCTAAGCATATGTGATCGTCTCAACTAAAATGGAAAATATTCAGGGAAGTCCTTTATTTATAAATTTCTTCCAGTATTTATTTCAGGGGGAGATTATTTATCTTAAGGGGAGATTGTTAATCTCAGGGGGAGACATATTTACACACTATGTTTATATGCTTATGCTATAACTGTGTAATTGTCTTTAGCCGTCTGATATTCTGATTGCAAATTCATATCATTTATATATGTTTTTGTCATCATCAAAAAGGGGGATATTGTTAGAACAAGATTTGTTCTGATCAATATTCTTAGTTTTGATGATAACAATGTATATGAATTTTGTATGAGATAATGTGGTACTCTAATACTATGCAATTTTCATTTCAGGAATTATATAAAGAGTATGCACAAAATCAGCGCAAGAAGCACTGACTCAGAAGGTTCAGCATGCAACATCAGAACATGGTCTGGCAAGACATCAGAAGATAGTCAAGTAGAATTAGAACATGGTCTATGGAAGCATCAGAAGAACTTGAGATCAGAAGCAAAAGCACTGAAGTTCTCATGGTATCACGCTAAGAAGCACTTTAAGGTCAGAAGACAAGAAGATGCTCTGCACCAAGCTGTTTGACTCTGATGATATTCAAACGTTGTTTACACAAACATCATATCAGAAGCAAGTACAAGATGGCAGGCTACGCTGACTGACAAAAGGAACGTTAGAAGCTATTAAAGGCAACGTCAGTAGACACAGCGAAAGCAAGGCTCGAGGTAGTTGACAAAAGAGTGAAACATTAAATGCAATGCTGTACGGATTACGCAAAGCATTAAATGCTCCCAACGGTCATCTTCTCAAACGCCTATATATTGAAGTTCTGATGAGAAGCTGAATAGAACATTTGCGCAAATATACAGAAACGCTGTTAAATTCAAAAAACTCTCAAACTTCATCTTCAACCTCACTACATTGCTGTTGTAATATATTAGTGAGATTAAGCTTAAACTTAAGAGAAAATCACAGTTGTGATAATAGCTTTATAAGAAGCATTGTAACTCTTAAACGAATTTGTTTACATTAAGTTGTAAGAACTAGAGTGATCAGGTTGTTGATCAGTATACTCTAGAAAGTCTTAGAGGGTATCTAAGCAGTTGGTTCCTAGAGTGATCAGTTTGTGATCAGTATACTCTAGAAGACTTAGAAGTTATCTAAATGGAAAACCATTGTAATCTTGTGTGATTAGTGGATTAAATCCTCAGGTGAGGTAAATCACTCCAAGGGGGTGGACTGGAGTAGTTTAGTTAACAACGAACCAGGATAAAAATCATTGTGCAAATTGTTTTTATCTTACAAGTTTTAAAAGCTACACTTATTCAAACCCCCCCTTTCTAAGTGTTTTTCTATCCTTCACCCACATGCAGCGCATTGAAAAAGGCAAGCTTAATCAAGGAAACACGCTACCAACTGTCATCATCACGCTAAGGATAAGATTCTGCCAAGAACAACACTTGTCATTCATGATTCAATCGAGAAGAAGAATTCAAAGTAATATTTAAACAAATCTCAACGGATAGATTCCAATGGTAACTCATCAAGCTATATATAGATCAAATTTCAAACTTGAGTATGTGCCCATTCGTACACCAAAATGCATTGAATGTGCATCCAAAGTGTGAATGCATGGTGCAACTACAGAGTGCGGAAAAAAGAAATCTTGAGAGAAAATTTTTAGAGAGAAGCTGGGCATGAAAGTATAAATAAAGAAATGTGAAATCATGCATCAGAAGTTACACAAGAGGCAACACATACTCAGTATGTGATGAATCAATCCATAGTGTTGTTATACACTAAATATAAGCCTATGTGAAGAAATCATAAAAGAAATGAAAAAGAAATCTCTGTTGTTCAGCAGTATTCTCCATTAAAGTTATTAGAAGTTCACTAATACTTGATCAACTCATACATTGTTCACATTGAATGACTTGAGAAACTGAATACACTGAGTTGTTACTCGAAGAGTGTTTCATGTTTTCTTATGATCATTAAATGTGTTATCAACTGTAACAAGCTTCATGATCAGTATTTAAGAAGAAGAAAAGCATTGGAATAAGCTATTAAAGATAAATTTGTTGCTCTAAATCTGCTTGAAGAGGAAATGAAGATGGTCTTACAAGAAGGAATTAATTTTAAGAGCTGAAGCTCTAATCTACTTACTCTGATAAGAAAAGACCAGACTGAAGGAAGCAATCAATACAAGAGCTGGTGCTCTTAATCTGCTTTCAAAAGAAAATGAAGATCACTTGAAGAAGCAACTCAAAATAGAGCTGTTGCTCTAAACCTTCTTTCAGAAGATGAATATAAAATCAGAAGAAATCAACAATAGAGTTGTTTCTCTAAATTAGCTTAAGAAGATTTGAAGACAAAGATCAGCATGAATAAGCACTTAACATTGGAGCTGATGCTCACATTCTGCTTATCAACAGACATGCAAGGATCTCATCTTGAAGTTGAAGACAAGAAGACTACAAGATATTTTGTTTCTTGTAATAATATGTAAAAACACATAGAGTTGTTGCTCGTAGTGTGTTATATCTTAGAAACTTCTAATAGGATGTTTAGGCACCAGAAGTGACTTCTAGTCAGTGTGTCGTAAACAAATGTACTTAAGAATAGGAGAAATCTGCTTATATAAGAAGCACACTTGTAATCTCCAGAAGATCTATGGACGTTATATCTTGATAGGATCACTAAACGGTTCATCATCTACAGTTAGTCACAACAGGTTGGTTGTGCAGGGTTAGTCACGGCATTTGGCTGCGCAAGAGTCAATGGATTTTATAATTGTGGATCAGATCACTGAACAGTCCATTGCAGTTAGTCACGAGCAGTTGGCTTGTGCAGGGTTACAAGATTTATGAACGTTATATGTTGTTGATATCACTGAACGGTTCATTCATCTAGGGGTTAGTCACTCGCGAGTAGCTTGTGCAGGGTTAGTCACAACAGTTGGCTGTGCAGGATGTTAGTCACGACAGATGATCGTGCAGATGTAATCAAGTCATGTTATAGTGGATTAAGACCTCTGTTAAGAGGCAAATCACCTGAGGAAGGTGGACTGGAGGTAGCCTTATTCATAAGGTGAACCAGGATAAAAATAAACGTGTCTTTTACTTTCTACACAATTCATTTAACTCAGAACATTCACGCAGAATATCCTTAGAATTGTACTTAGACAAGTCAGAAGTTTTGATGATATAAAGAAGTTAAATTGAATATCTCATTGGTTATGCAACTCCATTCCAATCATGCTTCCGCAACATTAAAAGTATATCCAGAAGATGATATACTAAGAGAAATTAAAGAAAGGGAATTTTTAATTGATTAAAAACACAATTCAATCCCCCCTTTCTTGTGTTTTTCTCCACCTTCAAAGTCTTGGTAACTAATGGGAAGAATGAAGTTATGATAAGGGGAGTTATGTCTAAAGACACCTGATATGTGGTGGTTCCTCAATAAACTTCTTGTTCATCCACATGCTTAATGTTCAAAGGAAGATGAAGTCAATATGTCACACCAGAAGTAACAACATCAGACTGCTGCCAAATTTCTAGAACTTCCTATTATGGGTCTAATGAGGTCAATTCAAGGTAAGAGTATTAATGTACAAAGACTTATCTACATGGTTGTTGGTTGTGTTTGAAAATACCCTAGGTGAATTAGAGCAAAGGAAAAACCAGATATCTTTGAAGTCTTTAAGGCCTTTATCAAATCAAAAGGGATATTTTCTAGGTTATTATATTCTATTAATAGAAGAACTTAAATAAATGTTAACTCCATAACAAAAATTCAGTGATTCAATCAATGAGAAAGGGACTGATATCGAATCAAATGTTGGAACATCATCCCAGTAGACAGATATCCTTGAAAATGAGGGGCTGAATTAGAAAGCTCTCAATCCAAATAAGTTTCCTTTAGTGTTCAGAAGATTTATCCAAAGAAATTCATTATTTGAAGTATGTGTGAGGAGATCACCACTAGATTAAAAATGTAATATCTAATCCTAGTCTTATCTCAAATTCCTTATTGAAGAATATCTCGACTGATGAATTGTGGAGTAAAGCTATTGACACAAAATGGATTTACAAGAACAAGTATGGTGGAGTTAGTATTGATGAAGGATGTTTCATTTTGGGAAACTATCTTGTATGGTGGATCAGCAATAGGATAATTTGTGTATCCTGGTCTTTCACTAAGGATAAGTGTAACGCTGAAAGAAGTTATTTCTCTCAATTGTTGTGGATATTGAAAGAAAAAATTACAAATATGATGTCATGACATTATACTGTGATAAGCTGATTGAATATTTGAAGGATAATTTGAGGAAGAACATGAGGAAGAACAACTCATAATTTTGAAAAATTAATTAAATTAATTATTAATATTTTTAAAATTATTTTTACTCCTCTAAAATGTTTTATTTGCTTTTAGTTTTAAAATATTTAAAAAATATGGTTTTGATTTTTCACATTTCAAATATTTAAATTTAATGTTAATATTATTATAATATTTTATTTACTTTTTAGTTTTGTATAATTAAAAAAAAAATAGTTTTGATTGTTCACATTCCAACATTAAATTTTTGAAAGAATTTAAGTTTATTAATAATAACTTTTAGTCGTTTAAAATGTTTTATTTATTTTTAGTTTTGAGTAATTTGAAACTTTAGTTTTTAAACATAAAATTTTAATATTGTTAAAACATAAAATAATACTAATTTTTAGTATAAGTATGAATATTTAAGTAGCATTAAGATATAGAGAGAAGAAGAAATTAAGATGGTTTAATAATAAGATTTTATGTATTTGATATGATTTTACAAAAAGAATATAAAACTAGACAGTAGTTGTTCCAAGAAAAATGAATAAAACTAGATTGAAGTGATGTATAGAATAAATGGTGATTTGTTATCGTGTACTATGCTACAGTAAATAGAAAGAAGAATGTGGTTGAAATTAGAGGGGGTTATAGAAGTAAAATTGGCGGAGGTTATCATAGAAGTAAAATAAGCATGAAAAAGAAGAAGTAAAAAACGCTAGAAGGAGGGGTTGAACCTCCGACCTTGTGGTTAACAGCCACACGCTCTAACCAACTGAGCTATTCCAGCTTCGTTGTTTAGAGCACTTTGATGTCCTTATTTATAGACATGCAACTCGTAATATGAAATTAATTGCACACGCAGTAGCGACTGAAACCGGTAATTGAAGATGCAACTTGCTTGCTTCATTCATACATGTACAAATATTATGGTGGAATGCTTCAAACATATTCTTGGCCTTTTATTAATAATTTTATATTAATATTCATTTATATAACTAAATTAGTAATTAAAAATACAACAGAAAACAAAATTAATTAATATTTGTAATAATATTTCATATATAAATAATAGGAAAAACAAAATTAATTAATATTTGTAATAATATTTCATATATAAATAATAGGAAAAACAAAATTAATTAATAACTAAATTTATTTGTAATTATATTTCATATATATATATATATATATATATATATATATATATAATAGGAAAAAGATATCTAAAGTCATAAGTTTCTTTCATAACCATAACAAAGAAATCATCTAATTACTTTTAGCTTAACAAACAAACCATAACAATTATTTATATGCTCCAATTTCCACCTCTGTTTCTCCCATCTATTTATATCACTTGAGTCACAACCTTGTTATCCACATCATACCCAACATCTTTGTTCTATCTTCTTTCAAAATCATGGCATAAAGAACCTTTCAAAGCGATGAAAACCTGCTCTTTGTTACCAACGAACAAAGAATCATTTTTCAAAAAAATTGAAAGTAAGAGGTTATGATCTCTTGAAACAAGTGAGAACTCAAGCATGTGATACTAAGCTCTAAATGTATCAACACAACTTCATATGAATGGCATTTGATAATATGTTCTTATCAATGAAAAGAAATATGAACTTGTCAGTCTATATGACTAAAGTCAAAGAACATAGGTGTTAAACAAATCAAGACCAGTCTCTCTTTTGTTTTCACTTAGTGATGTTCTAAAAGGCGTAAAGAAGATTTGACGCTTTCACACATTTTTTATTCTATGTTACTTGAATGCTCTAGAGGCTTCAATGTATACATACAAGAAACCTTCGTGGTAAAAGAACCAACATGTGTATTTGATGATAACCTTAATTAACATAATAAATTTGGTCAATATTTTCCCAGACCTGAAGTTTTATTATGAAGAACCTGAAGAAGAAACTAGTTGCTAAATATGAGATATGGTTACAGGAAGAAAAATCGGACGCCTTCAAAACAAGATTCTCTCTGAAGAAATGCCTCCAGAATTGATGTTTGAAGATTTGGTTTATGAGCGAGAAGAATTCATGTTGTCAGAAAATTGAGTATTTAAAAAAGGGAAAGATCTTTTGAAGATAAAGCGTATCAAGTTAGATTTCTGTCCAAAGTCTTTTAATTCTTTCTTTAGATACTTTTACCAGTTAAAAGTTGTCTAAGTCAGAAATTTACTAGAATTTGAGAACATTATGTCATGTGTGTTAAAATTAATTGTTTGTTTTAATCGTTGTCAACTTTATCATGATTAGTTTTATTTTTCTTGAGTAGTGTGAAAATTTTCTTGAAAACTGTTGAAAATCTTTCCACCCTATAAGTTATAATGAACACATTTAAGATTATTTTAATTAAGTGTAAATCTAGTTAAACATGACCTTTCCCTTCCTACATGTTCGATGTCTTGCAATTGACAAGTGTCTTAAAATTATTGGTCTTATATCTCTTAACAGGTCCGAGTCTTCCAAAATTGATAGGTTACGTAACTAAATATTTTTCCCTAATTATTTAAGTTCTCTCCTCTCCTAAGTGTCCTTAGTGCCTCCTTTCCAAAACTGTTATTTGTTCCTTATACTCCTTCCTTTTACCATGCCAACATAAACCTTCTATGGAGATGAAGATTTTATTATAAGTTATTTATGAGAAACATCCTGATCTAACATGTACCAATGACTACTTCTTCCTAAGTGTTCACTTTCAAGGATGGGTCAGTTATATAACCATGCTTAGAGGACCAATCTATCTGAATCTTGTCAAGGATTTATGGAAATAAGCTTTATTAACATCAATTACTGCATTCAAGCTAGCATTCTAGGTTTTCCTTTTAACATAACTCTCTCCTCCATTGTTGATGCCATTGGATGCGATAAAAAGGGTGTCACTACGGAACAACTTGATCTCATGCACACTTCTGCTAAGAAACTCTTATCCATTTATCATAGTACATCAGGCTATGAAACCACCCAACCAAAATCTCTTATACCACTTGTAAAAGATTGGTTCAGTTTTCTTTTAACCAATCTAAAACCAAAAGGAGATCACCAGGATATGGAAAGACAATATGGGAAATTAAATACAAGCATGAAAATCAATAATAATACAAGCATATAAATAGAAACCTGGAATTGAATTAAATGGTCTGAATAAGCTTCAAATACCAATTCTTCAATGCAAGTACGTGCTTCTTCAATTACAACTTTAAATCCCAAAGTAACAGTTCCTGATTCTATAGTGCAATAGCCCCTCAACGTGAGAAACTATTGGTTTGGAAGGTAATTGAAAAAAGATGGAAATAAAGGTACAGGAAAAAGGGAAATAGCAGTAGTGTATAACAAAATGCAGAGAACTAGAATTATAAAACTTGGAAAACTGAAACGGAGAAGAGCCGAAGAAGTTGAGTTCAATAACTGCCAACATATATATAACCTCCACTAAGTGACCTAAGTCTCCCCCAAATATAGGGAGCACTCAGTATCTTGTGTAGACTCGTTCAAAACAGGCTTTGTTAAGACTCTGTTCGCGGGCTTCACTGAATCTGCTTATAAAACACATGTGTCGGTCATGACTTTGGTTGTGTCGTGGGGTACAACTTATGGATGCGTGCTGGTCGTGAGGGAGGCCTGTGTCGGGCGGCACAACCTTCTGTTATGGAATTTCTAGGAGACACTTCTGCTAGATATGTAGAAGTGTGTTGTTTTGGTTGTTTTCTCTTTATTTTATCATGTAACTTCATTTTGGCTTGAATAATCATAAGTAGCTGAAAACACAACAAAATACTAATGTGAAGTGATATAAGCGATAAAAACGGAGAAATATTCCATGTAAATTAAACCTAAAATGCGATACGATTTCGTGTTATCAAGCTCCCCTACACTTGAACCTTTGTTTGTCCTCAAGCAAACAATCAATGTGATGCTTTAATAATCCATGGATTAAACACAAACGACACAACACAGAATTGTATGTGGTTGCAATTTTTGGTTAGAATGACAAAAGCTTCACTTCAACACCAAAGTTACGGTAAAGAGACTAAATAACTCCACTTATGCAAACCATTCCAAATCATGCCAATATAGCTCAACCTAATTCTCTTTGCTAAATTTCACCCATTTTCATTCGAGTGCAATCACATTAAGCCATTTATCTTTACACGCACATAGTAGAGCAACCGGTTAGTGATTATGATCCATACAAGCACGAGTTTTTGGCACATATCTATGGCAACCTCTTTTTAACCAATTGCAGGTCACAGGGGATCGGACCGTAGTCTTCCCTACCAAGTTCAATTCCTGACGCGTCTGAACCAACTGACAACGGCTTTCTTTGTTATGATTTTGCTAGATATGCATCCTTTGGATTAAATGACTGGGTAAGGATCACCAAACTTAGTAGGTGCATTCTTTAATGATAAAGCATATAGCTTTTCAATTTATTCGGGATCATTCACTTATATTCATCGATTCTCTATGTATCTTGTGTTTACAGTTGGTGCCGACTGCTAAATAAACTACTCGGGGCTACTTTATAACTAGAGTTTAAGGTTTCGATATAATAGGTACTCAAACTGGTCTTGCTTAAGCGGAATTTCTAAAGCGTCAAAACCGTAATGATTTTGTTTTAATTTAACTTAAATTTCTAACATCTCATAAAGTTCGTCAACCTAAATACTTTTCGAGAGCATTAAGTGTATTTAACCATGTAATTTTTTTGTTATGGCTCAAGAAATTAGAAAAACTAAGGAATTCAAATAAGAGAGGAAAATTCGCATAACAGAACTTAATAGTACATGAATGTCTTATTGAAAAGGGAAATAACAGGAATTCAAATCTACTTAGAAAAACAAAACAAAAAATCTATAAGGTTTCCTCCCCCACACTTAAATATAACATTGTCCTCAATGTTACGAAATAAGGTGAAAAAGGAAGAAATACTACTCCAGACATCTACTCTCTTCCACGTCCTCGGGTTCGGGCTCGTCCTCTCCCATGTCTTTCATAGCCAGGCACACCTACATGGTGAATGTACTCAGTCAAGTCATCGAGGCGTACAATTAAAGCTTCCATGCCTTCGACCAAGCTTGTCATCCTTTGCTCATTTCTCGTGCCATATTCTTGTTGTTGATGATGCATTTGTTGCATTAGTTGCATCATGACAGCTTGTTGAGTTTCCACGGTTTGTACCCGACGACCTTGTTGCATAATCGCATCATAAATGTCTTCATTAGTGGCAGGTCTTCCTCTTCGGCGACGAGTGGATGTGCCTGCTTCCGTTTCAGTTGGGGCTTGTGTGGAGGGTTGTGGTTGGTTAGGATTTTGGTCACCTTGCTCCATTTCATCGAACTCATCAGGAGGTGGGTTTGCTTGTGCATTAGCATTTTGTTCTGGAGCGTCCAAATCATAAATGTAACACCGAGGGTTTGTTTCATCGGTGAGGCGGATGTCAGGTAAAACAACAATACGAACCGCTCTATTTTTCACTGTAAGAAATTATCTCCCATCCTTCATATTCTTAATCAACCTATTAGCGCGAAAATGGTCCATATCTAAGAATAACGGTGGCAATGATTGAAGATTCTCAAGTTGGTTTGCTAAGCCCAATCCATGTGTGATAGTGGTGACAAGTCCGCCAATTAAGAAAGGTTGGCATCCTCTCGCACAGAGTGTTTCAATGTGATGCAGGAGGAATGAACTAGCATTGATTCTGGTATCATGAGAGAACATACAATTTAGGAACAACAACTCTTTTGAATTAACCTTGTTGTTGTTGAATCTTCCAAAAATAGTATTTGACAGATTTTAAAGTAATGTCGGATGGTGGGATTGTGAATGTGAGAAGCAAGGAGATCGCCCCAATTAGTGGTTTCCTCACCAGTGATTCGTTTCCATATGGCGAATGCTTGAGATGTCCATTCTCCTTCGGGAGGAATGTGAGGGTGTACACGTTCGCCTTGAGGGAAGTGTAGCATCTCGCTCACTTGCTCAAGTGTTAGTGAGTACTCCGTGTTGAACATTCGGAATTTCGCAACTCCGGTAAGGTGCATGTCGTCATTCGCGGGAGTCTCGTAGGAGTAGGAATTCAAAAACTCCAATGTCAGCTTCGGATAAGTAGGATGATATTGTGTGCATGCGAAGGTGAGATTGAAATGGTTGAGTAGCCAATGCACACCTTGTAGTAATCTGATATTCCGTAAACAACTCTCATCAAGGTATCTTGTGGTAAGAACTCCACGGTTGTAGAATTTGATGTATTGCCCCCTTTGATACCCTTCATCACCGGTTCTAAAGACAATGTTGGTAAGGTCGGGTTCGCCTTGTTGTTGGTTCATGTTGGCCATAGGATAACTCAAAGGGGGTTAGGGTTAGGGAGATTTAGGAATTATAGAGATGGTTATGAATTGGGTAAGGTTTAACGTAAATTTATAGAGTTTGGATAGTAGAAGTTTGAAAGTAAGGACTTGAATGGTGGAGTGGTAAATGAAAGTAATGGTGATTGAATGTGAAGGTGGAAGGATAGTGGTAGTGGGGTGATAAATGAAAGGGGCGAATGTAAGTTTGAAAGAGGAAGGGGAAAAGAAAAATGCGCTTTGTTATAACAGAGGCATATCAGCAAATAATGTCCTGTGCCGAAGGGCACAAGTTTTGTTACGAACGTCTCAGGAATTTTGATGGAGTGTCGGACGTGACAGTGCTTGTGTCGAGGGGCACAGTACTAAACTTAAAATTTTCCAGAGGCTGGTATCAGACTCATTTTGACAGCAGAATTTATTTAAATTTCAGAACAACAGGCTATAATGCATTCAGGAAATAATAGGTAGGCACATGTTCACATAATTAAACATAATTTGACATTGTATAGGGTGTCATACCCCAAATTTTGCCCGCTTTATTTATAACATTTAAAGTTATTTTTAACTTTTGATTTTATAAGTTTTATTCAAGTTTACTAACATTTTGTGTTAATATTAATTTTTCTTATTTAAAAATATAATAGTTTATTTTAAATATTTGTATTTTAAAAAATAATAAAGTTGCTCATCCTTCATATGCTCTCAAATGTCTTCCTATTTCGAATAAATGAAATAGCACAATTGGTAAGGAGGAAATTTTTCAAGCATAGGGGCATGGGTTCAATTCTCACTAGGTGCACTTTGGATATTTTGTTGCTATTTTTTGATCATTTTTGCACTTGGACACAAGTATGTCCAGGTTCACAATTTTGGTGACCAAGATGGGTTTTTGGTGTAACACATTTCTAAACCCCTAACATGGAACAAGGGTGCCACAATTCAAATTTAAAAACAAACATCATATGTCATTGTCATGCATTCAGTGAGGAAATTCATCATAATACATAATAACTCATGTTAACACAGCGGAAAATCAGTCATACGGATAAGTTCAACATCTTTAAAAACTATATCCCTCCAAACTCAAAATAAAACAAATAGAGTCATAAAACATAAACTCAAAACTCGTGTTCCCCTGTGTTACAATATCAGAGCATGACACCTGACGCTAAACTAAACGCACTGACTCATAAGCTAATCCTCACCAAGTCGAAAGCCGCTATCCTCAGTCTGAAAATGACAACATGTAAGGGTGAGTCTCATCACAATTAACAAATATTATTGCATCATAAATAATAACACATCATAGTTATATTATTCACCCAATTGTATTATATTCAGACAATCACCATCATACAATCAACACATCATCAATTCATAACATTGAAATACATTCAATCATGTTATGAAAATCATGCATATGAATAAACTGACACTATTAATGTGGTACCAACATCATCAATGGGAATAACCCACCGACCGATCCAACATCATCAAGATACGGCCCTGCCAGCACAAATTCCACACAATGGGAATTACGCCCTTCACTGATCCACAACAATTATCTGGATACAGCCCTAAACAAATGATTATGAATGAATGCAAACATATATAAAACATACTTATACCATCGTCGAATCTATGAGCAACATCATCTCATACTCAAACCATCATCATCATCATCAAAGCATGTTTACATATTAACATCATTCAAATACAATCATATCATCAATCAACACAAATGTTATTTCATAAGGTTCATCGTACTCGAAACGACACTCAAAATAGGCCAACAGTTCAAAAGTTACGCGTCACCAAACTTTCAAAAATCACAAAACAGAAAAATTATGCACTCACGCTGGTCATACGCATACCATACGCGTATCAGCAGAGGCTGATTTCCACACAAAACACATCATACGCGTATCAAAATACCATACGCGTATCATCTATCTCTCACATAAGTGTCCATCTCTGGAGCACAAACGAGATCATCTCACAACTAAGGTTATCTCTAACGCGAAGCTGCGAGAACAGTCGTATTCTCGCTTCGGCGATCTCTCGCGCGCCTCTCAAACACGAAAGCATTACGTGCAGATACAAACGGTGAATGCTAGCTCTAAATCTATATCTAGAGTTCATAACCAACAGATTATCATCCTAGATAGAGATTCAAGCACTTTATCTCTAAAGCAACTCAAATCTCCAGCACAAAGCAAAAATCCAAAACAACATCAATACAGATTTGTAAAGCAAGTTAAATATAGCATTATAATCGGTAAATATACATGAGATTCGAGTAACTATACAAACAAACCCAACATGAAGAAATACACAGAGAATAGAAGAGATAAACCAAACATCTCACGGGTTGTCAGCTACGGTTGATGAGAAATCCACCTCCAATCTTCCAAGTGCATGACTCGGTGTTGTTTTCTAAGCTAATCCTATTCTAAGAATGAAGTTGATGGTGTTGGGACTCAAAAATACCCAACCCATAACCTAAAAATGTGATTTTCCCCCTTTTTAACAAGTCTAAAAATTCGTCAGTTCGCTTAGCGGCACAGAATCCGCTTAGCGGACTCTGCTAAAAATCAGATTTTGTTTTTGCCATAACTCGAGAACCGTAACTCCGAATTGCGCCCGGTTCGAAGCGTTGGAAAGCTTATTCAATTCTCTATCCAATAATGAATGAATGGAAACCAAAATGATGATTTTGGTCATCCTTATTTTGAGCCTATGGAAGTCCGTACGGTGGCTAAGCGGGCTTGCACCAAAACTGCGAAATTGAAGTCGTGCCATTGACACTTTATTCCTCAAGGATCCAATATGCATAACTACCTACAAAACACAAGAAAAACTATCAAATGGTATAAAAGTATATGAAAATACAACTATTCACAAAGTATACGTATTTATACATAAAACGGGGAATTATTCAAACAGTATTAATAAAAGTATCGATAAGTGCCACTATTTACATACACAAAATAAGTACATTTTGGCACTTATCAAACTCTCCCCAACTTGAAACTTTGTTTTTCCTCAAACACTGTCAAATAAATCAAAGAATTGAAAGTAATAAACCAAAGAATTGTGAATCAACAAGTTTAGAAAAACCAAAAACAAATGTATGGCTCAACACAAAAACGTATAAACAAGTACTTACCACTATCCTACAACGACAACATGTAAACAAAACGAATCCTAAGCACAAAAAGCATACAAAACATTCTAACACAATATATGCTCACATCATGAATCACACCTAGCAAAATTTCATCAATGGATGAAGAACACACAAAGGTGAAGGACTTTTAACACTCATCCAACAATCTTGCAAACAAAAGATTAAATTATGCATTCATCCAAAAATCACATTGAAGATACAAAAACAAGAATCACAAGGGCTTTTCAAGGTTGTAGCGTGGCTTGGTTAACAAACAAGGGATAAGTTCTACGGTTAATCGAAACAAAAACTTGCCTAAACCTAAGGGAGTGATGAATCCACCAAAAATTCAAACAACAAAATCTCTACTAAACTTCTTCCTTAACCACAAGTTTCTCAAACCAATCACAATACTTATTAGCACAATTATTCACTTCTCTTTTCTTTTTCTTTTTCAAAACTTTTTCTTTTTTTTTCTTTTCTTTTCTTTTCACTTTTTTTTCTTTTTTTTCTTTCTTTTCAACCTCATAGCAACAACCAAATAAGTAGAAACCAAACTCTCCCCAACTTGAATTCAACCACACCATCATATGAATACTCCCTACTTTCTAAGGCAAGGTAAAAATTCATACCAAAAATCATGGTTGAGGGTTCAAGAAAACAAAGAATCAATCATCCATGAAAAAATGACAACTAAACACTCAAATATAAGCATTTAGCAAAAACAACATGGACATTGACAAAAAGGCTCAAAAGGGTTAACAAATGATCACACACTCACAAGGTGAATTGAATATTTGGCCAAGGTAGTTATGCTCAAAATGGAACAAAATGCCTTGATCCTTTTCATGCTTTCATAAAATCAACATAAACAAAAGATTAAGCATAATAAAATCCAGTTAAAACAAAGATTGTGGCCTCCAGCATATGTAAACAATGGAAAGCTTCCTCACATTTATGGTTTGGGAACTAAAGTGATTCAATCAACAAGCAAGTAATGCAAAAGAATGAATGGTATGGTAATTGTACAAATGAAAAGTTTCCTAAACATGTTTTGCTATAGAAAGCGATAAATGAGTACCTTGAATGATACAACTTCCAAAACAATATCCTACCATACATCCGCAAGTTGAAACACTCAAGCTTTGGAAAATCACCTCAAAAATCTTCGAATCACCGAACAAAATTTGAGTACAAACAACCACAAAAGAATTAAAAAAAACAAAACTAATATATACTACTAAACATCCTTGGTGAAAGTGGGAAAAATGAGTGAACCAAGTGGAATAGGAACCCCACTAGTACAAAGCAGGAAAACAAAATTTTACTGTCATCGCTTAGCGGATGACAGAAAAACCAGAAAAATCAGAACAGAAACAACTGATCCAATTTTCCTCCACTTCACCTAAATACTTCTTAATCCTAAATATAAACAACATTTACAACCGTTGGGGTGCCTCCCAACAAGCGCTTGTTTTACGTCGTTAGTTCGACGCCTTTATTGTTTCAGTGTTTGGAAAGTAGATTCCTTCTGTCATGCCATGGTGACGTCTCACCGCACAAGCCTAAAGAAAGTGTCCTAACCAACCACTTAACAAACGTTAAAGGTACAAATATATACAGCAATTATATGAACATAAAAACGAAAATATATAACTATATACACAAACAAACACATATGCACAAGTATCGAACACAAACAACTATTATTATACAAAAAGGAAAAATTTGTGAATGAAACAAGTAAACATATACAAGTGAAAATATACAAGTGAAACTATACAATATATACGATATATACAAATCTCAAGACCACGGAAAATATTGCGATGCAATCACAACCATCCCCGGCAACGGCGCCATTTTGTTGAAGCAGGCATAGCGGCAAGCAACAAAAGATTTAGAAATATTTATCCGGGAATTATCGTGTCCACAGAGATGGTGAGAATGCCATTCAACAGTTTCTATGGTTTTGAGCTCGGGTTTGAATGAACAAAAGATAAACAAAGATATGAACAGGAAAAGAATAAACACATTCTTAGAAGAGAAATAACTTATCAAGAATGTAAATATATTCACTCTTCACAAACATACACTTACCAACCCATTATACTCAACCTACGATACTCATATATGTTATCACGTATCTCTCACATAAGTGTCCATCTCTGGAGCACAAACGAGATCATCTCACAACTAAGGTTATCTCTAACGCGAAGCTGCGAGAACATCTGTATTCTCGCTTCGGCAATCTCTCGTGCGCCGCTCAAACACGAAAGCATTACGTGCAGATACAAACGGTGAATGCTAGATCTAAATCTATATCTAGAGTTCAGAATCAACAAATTATCATCCTAGATAGAGATTCAAGCAGTTTATCTCTAAAGCAACTCAAATCTCCAGCAGAGAGCAAAAATCCACAATAACATCAACACAGATTTGTAAAGCAAGTTAAATATAACATTATAATCGGTAAACATACATGAGATTCGAGTAACTATACAAACAAACCCAACACGAAGAAATACACATAGAATAGAAGAGATAAACCAAACATCTCGCTGGTTGTCAGCTCCGGTTGATGAGAAATCCACCTCCGATCTTCCAAGTGCATGATCCGATGTTGTTTTCTAAGCTAATCCTACTCTAAGAATGAAGTTCATGGTGTTGGGACTCAAAAATACCCAATCCATAACCTAAAAATGTGATTTTCCCCCTTTTTAACAAGTCTGAAAATTCGTCAGCTCGCTTAGCGGCACAGAATCCGCTTAGCGGACTCTGCTAAAAATCAGATTTTGTTTTCGCCATAACTCGAGAACCGTAACTCCGAATTGCGCCCGGTTCGAAGCATTGGAAAGCTTATTCAATGCTCTATCCAATAATGAATGAATGGAAGCCAAAATGATGATTTTGGTCATCCTTATTTTGATCCTATGGAAGTCCGCTTGACGGTAGCTAAGCGAGCTTGCACCAAAACTGCGAAATCGAAGCCGTGCCTTTGACACTTTATTCCTCAAGGCTCCAATATGCATAACTACCTACAAAACACAAGAAAAACTATCAAATGGTATAAAAGCATATGAAAATACAACTATTTACAAAGTATGCGTTTTTATACATAAAACGGGGAATTATTCAAACGGTATTAACAAAAGTATTGATATGTGCCACTATTTACATACATAAAATAAGTATATTTTGGCACTTATCAGTCTGGCAGATATCAGAAGATGGTCTTGAAGAAATCAGAACATGATCTGGAAAGCATCAGAAGATGGCAGTCAGAAGCAAGGCTCTGAAGATCTGATGGTATCACGCTCCAAAGCACTTCCATAGTTTGTTGACTGAAGTTACATCTGCACCAAAGCTGAAGACTTTGATATTCAAACGTTACTCTAAAAGTCTGAGTCCAGAAGCAAGTACAAGATGAAAAGGCTACAACGTCAAATCTGTCTGACTGACAAAAGGAACGTTAGAAGCTACAAAAGGCAAAGTCAGCAAAAGCAGTTGAAGCATGACTCGAGGTAGTTGACAAAAGAGTGAAACATTAAATGCAGCAGTGTACTATTTACGCAAAGCATTAAATACGCTCAACGATCACATTTTCTCACTGCCTATATATAAAAGTTCTGATGCTGAAGCAGTAACAACTCTTTCACGCTAAGTACCAAAACGCTGCCAAAACGTTATCACACAAAAACAAAGAAGAACTTCATCTTCAACCTCACAACTTTGTAATATCTTAGTGAGTGTTTAGAACTTAATCTTGAGAGAAAAATCACTTGGTGATTATAGCTTATTAAGAAGCAATTTAATCTCTTGTAATATTTGTTTACATCTTTGTAAAAGGAATTTCCTAAAGTGATCAAGTTGTGATCTGTATACTCTAGAAGACTAAGAAGTTGTCTAAGTGGAGAACCATTGTAATCAAGATTGATTAGTGGATTAAATCCTCAGTTGAGGTAAATCACTTTGTCAAGGGTGGACTGGAGTAGTTTAGTTAACAACGAACCAGGATAAGAATAACTGTGTGATTTATTTTTATCTACCATTTTTGGAAACAACCCTTATTCAACCCCCCCCCCCATTTCTCTGTGTTTTTCACTCCTTCATAACCAACCGTTGTCGATTAACTCACAACGACCGACAAACCCTTTCCTTTTTCAAACTCAAACTCAAATCTCTCAACCCAAACTCAAATAACTCAAAAACAAACTTTTGGCCGATGATTTCATATGAGGCCTCCATTTTTTAAAACCTTTTGCCCTATTCGCATTCAAAAATATTTTTGGCCAATGACGATATCTGAGGCCTGCTTTTGTTTTAAAATCATTGTTTTGGCCAATGATTTAACATGAGGTCTTCCTTTAAAAAATGTTATTTTGTCCAATGATGAATACATGAGGCATCTCCTATTGAAATTTAATTCTTTTTAAAAAAAAAACCCTTTATCATCATTTTGGCCAATGATGATACATTGAGGCTATTTTACTTTTATTTTTGCATTTTTGCTATACACGTCTTTTGGCCTTTGGCCATTGTTTTCTCGACCTGACAATGGCCCTATCTTATTTTCTTTTACATGCCTTTTGGCCTTTGGTCATTGTTGTCTCGATCTGACGATGACCCTATCAAATTGTTGCAACATTTTAGTTTAAATTCTTTTTGACCTTCGGTCATTGTTGTCTCGATCTGACAATGGCCCTATCAAAACTTTTGGGGTTTACCCTTTTGGCCAATATTTGGCCAACCCCTTTGATTTTAATTTTTAATATTATAATTTTTCTTGTAATATATAATGAAAACTTTTTATAAAAAACCTAAAGGCTAAATGGGTCCCCTTGAATACAAGGGAGACAAAGGGTGCCTAACCCCTTCCCTTTGCCTAAATTACCCACCTACCCAAATCTCTTATTTTTGTAAGGCTTTCTCACTTACCCATAAAACAAATAGTGGGTGACGACTCGTTTAAACGTAAATTTTAAGGCAGGTTGCTACATAGGGTAAATAAACATGGGCAAAGTTATTAAATTAAGTAATTCATTAATGGGAATTCTCTGCTAGAGTAGCATATATGTTCCAAAACCACCAGTAGGAAATTTGAAAATTCTAATCTAGAAAACAAAATTAATGAAACTAAGCTAGAAAGCAGGAAATCCTAAAATTAGAAAGGTGTAAATTCCTAAGTCCTACCCCCACTTTAGATAAACAGTGTCCTCACTGTTTTATATGTGAGAGTTGGAATAAAAATTAAATCTTTGAAAACTTCAGCGACAATATGAGGAATAAAAGCCATGAAAATCCGCACACAAATTAGTCAGTTCTCCTTGCATGCCAACAATTTCAGTTTGTAAATTAGCAAGAGTAGTAGCATGATCAACCGGTTGAGGAATTGCATTCACCGGGGCAGCAGATTCACGGGAAGAAATAGGTCGCTCAAGAGGCTCGGGAAAGTGATGATACATAAGAGGTGTTTCAGGACCAGATTTAGCTTCAGAGATGGGTTCATCTAAAATCTCATATCTTTGTGGGGTTTTAGGAGGAGAGGGTGGAGTATGTGGGTGGTTTAGATCAAAGAGCCAGTTGTTCCTATTGTGGACTGTTGCACCCCAAAATTTGCCCTCTTTATCCGTGTCATAAGTTATCAATGACGTTTACTTCGTCGCTTAAAAATCAAAGAAAATACTAAAGAGTTTCTATACAAGGGCGTGTTTTGTTGGATTGAAGTTCAAATGCAAATCATGACATAAAGAAATAAAGTGGCGATCAAGACAATTGTTTGTTCCCTCCGTTGCTTATGACTTGTTGCTTAATTTGAGATTGAGTTAGGAGCTCATTAAAAATGCAAGACAATTGAATTTGAAGTTGATTCGGGTGTTTTCATAACTTCGAATTTTGTTCAAGATTGTAAAGTTTTAAACTTGCAAAATTATTGCGTTGTTCATAAGGATTGCTACAAGGCTGACAATGATAGGTTCATATTTCGTTCAAATGCTATTCACCGTCCAACTTCATCCATTTATCAATTACAAAATTCCAATATCCATACAAAATTCATTCAAATACCATTCAAAATTCATTACAAAAATTATACTCAAATGTCCAAATACTCATTACAGAATAAATTGAGTTGCAAGGTCCATTGCAAGAGACCATACAAAAAAGAATTACATCAAGAAACTTGCAGCACTCAACAATTCATTTTTACAACTTGAAGTTTGCGTTGCAGCTGATACTCAAAAAAACCCGCTCCTGCATAATTTAATGGTCGAGAACTCAGCCCATAGATAAAAGAAAACGAAACCAGCCCTGCATCCAACACAATTGAACCGGGTTCAGTCGATTAACCAATACAAGAGATCAATAACAGAATTGGAGAACAAAAACTCAGAACCGAAGGAGAAATGGGGGAGATGTTCAGAACAGAAATTTCATAACAGAAAAATTACCAAAAGAACGTAACAAACTTTTTCCTCTGGATCTTCATCTTCATTCATTCACAATCTCAGAATTCATCAATCTTCATCCGTAACAAACTTCTTCTTCAAAGCTCATCATCTTCAATCACCATAACCTTTCTCTCTTCATCAACCTTCAGAAAACCTGTAACAAACTCTCTCCAATTTCTCCCTCGATCCATCACCTTCAATCAACCTTCAGAAAACTTGTAACAAACTCTCAATGTTCATCACTCTCATCGAATCTTCATATATGTGCCTCCATCATCATCGGTTCATCAACGATTTCGCGACGTATTTGAATCTTCCTCAACCTGTAATCAACAACAACGCAAATCAGCTTCAACATCTATCATCATCAAGCGCGATAAGAAGAGGAAGAAGAAGAGCATCGCATCCGAAAACGCAAGTGAATAGCATCAACACCAATCCGTTTCAACGCGACTTCGACGTGCAACAACATCATCTTTGAATCGCTCGACGCTACTCACCTTCAACTGCAATGACAACAACACGTCCACAGCGTAAGAATGCAACAGCGACTTCGGTCACAACGACAACAAAAACGCGGAACTAAAATCGGAGAGAGGAGAGAGCTTAACGATGATGAAATCGAAGGAGAATCGGAGATGATGAGTGGCGATGCTGTGGTCGAAATTCCGGCGAATGGAGGAGAACAGGATCGGAGAAGCCGTTGCGCCGCCGTTTCATCGTGAAGAAGAAGAGGACCTAGCTCTGTTTCACGTAACCTAAATCCCTCTTTCAATTTTGTTTAACTTTGTATGATTAATTGTTTTAATTAGAGTTGATTAACATAAAAAACTGATAAAAAAATCATTAAAATCTGAATGAGTTGAGAAATTGGATTAACAAATTTGTTGAACCTTGGGCCTTACAAGGATTCGCTGTGTACACCCCTTCTTGAGCCTATTGACACTGTTTTTTGGCAGCAAAGTGAACAAAAACATCACCCTGGGCCTAACTATGTGGGCTTACGCCTGTTCCTTAGGTTGCACCATGTTTTTCACAATAAACCCCCTGACTTAATTCTATTCATGTTAATATTAGTCCCTTTTTCTTATTTTTCTAGATAATGATGCTATAAACTCAATTGTTTTGTTAGACTTTTGCATGATAAAAAAGATAATAAAAACATGTATTATTTTCTTGTTAGAATTTAATTGTTTTGTACATAGTTTTTGATCTATTACTTTTAGATGAAAATGTCACAAAAAAACAATTTAATCTTGCTAGACTTTGTTTAGGATTTACTTAGAATTTAATTTCTAGTATTTTCCATGGCGGTGAGCGTTTGCCTTGTTACTACTGATTTGTTTGTTGAGATGTGCGAGATACTTTGAGAGAGCCTTCGATTGTGATTCGACTTGCTTCGTGTACCACTTTATTTGTGGGACACAATTTCGCTTCCGGTGCGATTGATTTGCGTCGTGTTCCACTTTATTTGTGGGACACGAACCTATTTCCGATGCCAGTCACCTGATCTCTCATTCATTGAGATGTATACTCTTGCATTGTCTGGTTTGTGTTCTCTTGCAGGTTTGTGTGGTTATGCTCGACATGTACCACATGTGACTCGTGATTTACTTTCACGACGACGCTTTCAGACTCGCTTTGCTTGATGATGGCTTACACGAAGTATTCCGGACCTCTCTGCTTACGCTTTCTAGCTCATTGCGGATTTGCTATCCGCTCAGTATTGTCTCCTTGTCCCTTTTATCGCTTTCCGCATCATCCTATAACATGAGAAGTAGGACCTAGACATGCATCTGGCCAAGCCCTCGAAAGAGGCTCTGTTTTTGTTGGTGTGTTTATATTTGTGCTTTGCGGCAGGGAGTCACGGTGTAATAAGTCATATATGGCACTCCGTTAAGTCCTCATGGAAGGCACGCGGAAAGGGTTAGCAATCAACCCCCGCCTAGTCTCATCGAGTCTGTTCAGTATGCGCACGCTTCGCGTTGCTCGCTTCTGAACCTGCACAAGATCATGTTATCGAGTATGTCAGGAAAAGGGTTCATGCAGCCGGACCCCCGCCTTTCCTATAGCTCGCGTCGCTCGACGTTGATGCTCGGTGTACGCACGCACCGTTTTCCTTTACGATCCGTGACGGCTTGGTTGCTGAGAGGGGTCCGCCCTCTTGTCTATGGCCCGATCATTTTCGCGAGGTCTAATGCTTGGTTGACTTGGGTTGAGTTGCTCCCCTTGGCTATGGCGGGACCGCTTTTCTACCACTCGGTCAGTACCGTTGGTTTGTTTGCTTTACGAGCGGATGCTCGTTTGTGTGCACATTGTTTGCTTCCCTTTCCCTCGTAGGTTGATAGTTTAGTTTAGACTGGTACCCTTTGTATGATAACATTAGGTAGCAAGCTTTCCCCCTTAGCTTATGTATTCCTCATGCATTCTTTAAAACACAAACCACACTCTTTGATTTTCTTTTCTTAAGAGCTTGTTATTTCCGCTCCATTCCCAGCATAAGTCTCCAAAGGTCGAGCAGCGGAGTGTGAATGTAACTCGTTCACCTAAAAAACACAAAACAAACAAAAATTAGTTAGCCGAGCTACGGTAGCTCTGATTCTGCAAAACAGATACGTAGGCAGCGGGGTAGGGCCCGTGCGAGCATAATCCTTTCTTTTCCCTACATTCTGCATTCATTTTAGTCCAGATTAGCGTAGATTTGTTACACACCCATAGATTTAGACACATGCGTGGATACCATCGAGTACGATGGGCGTGAGGGGTGCTCATACCTTCCCCTCGCGTAACCGACTCCCTTACCCTTTTTCTCTGGTCGTGAGACCGTTGTTTTGTTTTGTGGTTTGCTGGCATTCCCTTCCTTTTCAGGATAAATATGTTAGTGGCGACTCTGTTAATTTTCGCGGTAGCGACAGCTGGCGACTCTGCTGGGGACGTCTCGACCTGTTGCTGGTCCGGACTCAGCGAGTCGATCCTAGCGCTTGTGTGTTTATCTTTGGGTGTTTTTACTGCTTTACATATTTACCTGTTTGCATTGCATTCTATGTGCGCTTTTACTTTTCTGCATCATATTCTGGACTGTCTGGATTTCTATCTGTGGGTGGGTGTTTCAAGAGGTAAAAGGCCCAATACCCCGGCTATGAGTGATACCTTAGGAACTAGGACTAGAGTGGCCGTGACGGACAGAAGGCGTATGCCTGATTGATCTGATCACGTATCCACGGGCAGAGCTTGGTGGAATGAGGCAATATCGTATGATAACGCCTACATTCGATCCTCTGTTGGCTTTTTGACCTACCCTGGCCTAGATTTACCCGTGAGTGGGGCAGGAATCAATCATTGCTTAACAGGTACATTGATGGTGACTTTGGTTCTCGTTCGTGGGTTACCGCTATCCTCGTTCGTGGGTTACCGTGGTTCTTGTTCGAGGGTTACTTTGGTTCTCGTTCGAGTGGTTCCATTTCTGTGATGGTGACTATGGTTTTGATTCTACTGGTTATGTTCCGTGATCTATGGGGTGTTCTGAAATGGTGCCGAACTTTTGAACCTGGATCGTGTAACTTTGAGGAAATCCAGACATGTTCGGTGGGAGACATCCAAAGTCCCACCACCCTTGCATCATTGCATATTTACTTTCCCAAAAAATGATGTACAAAAAATACTAGCATACGTGTTCCTTCCATTTCCAAGGAATCATATCTTTAAGCCTCGTGTCGAGCTTTTCCATCTCTTGCTTTCTAAAAATCAAAACACGAGGATTCCTTGGAAATCAAATGAACATGGCATTGCATTCATATCATGCATCTCATACATTTCATGCATAACAGGTGTTCAGGATCGAGGATCTCTTATTCAGATTTGATACTCTCGCCAGACTCGGAGACTTGATTTGTCCTTGTTGTGTGCTCAAAGATCAATCATGAAACAACTTTGTGGGGTGATCAAGAGGAAAGCTCAGTTGAGGTTCTTTTTGAAGACTTGTCCTATTCTCATTTGCTTCCATGCTTGCTTTATTTGCAACTGGTTAAGCTCCATATTGTATGGATATCTACAGATTCTATGCTTGATGACGATGACACTAGGTGTGAGTTCTATTCTGGGGCACCTGGTCGTGATGTTAGGATCTACAAGTCTTTGAAATTGCTTGGGGCTCCCGCACGAGGGATAAGCAAGACATTGTCTATCTTGAGCATTGCACCATTTGCATTGTTCGAATCCCTAAAGCATTACAAATTCCGTGTGACTTCGCCAGAATCTTCTGCAAGATAATAATCAAAAGAGTTCTGCAGAGACATCTCCCATTCTCAAGGTTCTGCTTCATATTCTGAGTCACCTCCTCTGGGAGTTTCCTTTTCAGTGGCCTTTGCTTTTCAATAGAGATGTAAAGAATGTAAGAAGCAAGTTGATTTGATCCCAATGCTCGGTGTTCAGTTGCTTTCCGGTTTGATGGAACTTCGGTTGATTAAGATTCGTGCTTTTGATGTTTCTCACCACAAATAGCTCTCCTGATTTTGATGATAATACTCGGTGTGTTCCAATCTGGGGGCACCTGATCATAATGTCAAGCCTTACAAGTTGTTGAGGTACAAAGAGTCCAGGACTTGCTCGATGCAGAGATGTTTGAGTTTACTCATATTGGTGTCTGTTGGTCAATCCCATTTTATCCGCCGCAAGTAGACTGTTTGTTCTTCCTCGAGGAAGTAACTCATGAGAATCACTTGCAATTGGTACTACCAGAGGCTTCCTTCCCAACAGTTGTTATGTGTTCCAAGTAATGACTTTGATAGCCAAGCGCAGAGGTTATTGTTGTTCGCTGATAGTAATACAAATTTCCTCCATTAATGATGGTGTTTTCTGTTTCAGCAGCTATATTTGGGGCTCCCGACCGAGGGATAAGCAAGACTTTGTGTTCTTGAGTTCGCATCATTGGCTGCTCAAATCCCTAAAGCATTCACAAACTCCAGTTGCTATTATTTGGGGCTCCCGACCGAGGGATAAGCAAGACGCCTTGTATCTTGAGTTTGTGCACCACTTGCATTGCTCAAATCCCTAAAAGCTGGACACTTACAATTTCGGTATGACTTTGCCGGAATCTTCTGCTAGGAAGGAATCTAAAGTGTTCTACAGGAACATATGCAGCGCTTGGTGTGTTTTCCATGTTGGGGCACTTGGTTATCTGATTGAAGGTTGTCAGCCATTCAGAGACAAGATACAAGACCTGATTGACTCAAAGGCTATCACATTCGCACTTGAGGGCCAGAATTGAAGTTCTCCTTTGACTTACTGGATCTTTTGAAGCAATAAGTCCATACGGAGAGGGATCTCCTCAATGGTGGCAATTCCTAATTCATCATGCATGTTCATGTTTAAGCTTTCTTGTTTTGTTCAATACTGTTTGTATGTAAAACTTGTTTATTTTGGAACTATAATCATAATGCATTGGATATGTTTGTCTTGAAAAAATCCATTCGCTTTTGCTCTTATATGTTTTTCTATGCTTTTTGTGATATCTAACTCTTGTTAATAAAGCATGATAACTCCAAAGGGAGAATGATGAGCATGATACCAAGAACCTCAAATGGTATGCTTTCGAGTAGAACCCTGTTGATGATGTACAGGCATTGTTTCAAATTCCCAAACACTGGAGATATAAGGGAGTGAAACCCTCGTTAACCCCTTTGAGCCTTCGAAGTAGGAGTTTCTTTTCAAAAAAAACCCTCACATTTAACCCATGGGCGGGTAGTATTCAGTTAACCTGACCGAGCATTCAAAATTCATCAGGAGCACACATCTAAGGATACAATAATGGCTATCTTTCAAAAGATTGAGGAAAGTCAAATGCACAACGATTATCCCTCACCTCAGGAGGTCGAGACATCAAATTTATCCCTCACATCAGGAGGTCGAGACCAACATCAAAGCCGCTGTGGTTTATTCCTCACATCAGGAGGTCAAGATATGACGATACCACAATGGTAATTCTTCATCAATCAAGGACTCAGGCAGTCACAATCACTTCCAACAAATCACAGATTCAGGATCACACGACTTGTTCAAAAGAAAAGAATGAATCAGAAAGAAAAGAAAAAAATAAAGAAAGCCCGCTAAGTCAACAACTTGAAGAACATGTGACTTAGGCAAAAATTAGGGCATCCCGCTGTACATCCAACTCAAAATTCAAAAGAATTTGTCCAGGCAAAAGTTAGGGGAACAAAAAAAAGAAAAGCAAAGCAAAAGCGAAAAACAAGGATTACAAAATAAAAATCCTCATCAAAAGAGCAAAGTCGTGTGATCATACACCAAAAACGAAAGGTGAAGTGATTGCCGTATCCAGAAGACCTCTTTGACTCCTCAATCATTTCCAAACTCTTCTTGAAAGATGAATGCTCATGTCAAGTTAACTGAACTTAGGATTGGAGAACATCACGAAGGGGGTGGGCACCAAATAATTTGAGCCTAAAAATCCTTTTTTCTCAAACCGTGAACCCGGCCACGTTACAACCCTGAAAAGTCCTAATTGAAGCATGGTTAATTCGAAAGCAGACTATACACGAGAATACGGTAAGCTGACTCCTAGGAGATCCGCTAAATGCTTGGGTTGGTATCACACCATCTTTCTTTCATAAAAAATCGATGTTACAACATCCTTTCAAAAAGTTTCTTTAAATTTCAAGACAAACATACTCTTTGCATTAGAATTATATTTCTCATAATAAACATTCTTTGCATATGAACAAGTGCTTGACATCAAGAAAGTTTCCATCATGAACTTCAGATGAAAATGTTTTATCCTCCCGAAGGACAAGTTGTCTTCCGAACTCCATTGAGCAGAGGCAGCAATATTTCAAAGTTTGGTCACCCTCAGGGGCACAAAAGCGTTTGATTACTCTATCGAGTAAGTTTTCAGTCAATCTGGGGCAATCAGATCAAGATTCAAAGAATCTCTCAAAGTGCTAAGCAATCAGGGGCATTCACCCAAGCATAGTCAAATTTACCTACAATGCAGGGCATGCAGGAGCATGATTCCAAAATTCATGATATTGGGGAAAATTAGCTATGATAGCACAAATCTCAGGAAGTCCTTACGAGATTAATCTCTTCAAAGTCCTTACAAGCTGGGGCAAAGCAATATACAGTGACATTCTTTCCTCATCAGGAGGTGTTCAGTTTAAAGTTCAGGTGTGAGCTAAAGTCATCATCCTCAGCAGTCAGAAGTGGAAAGTCCAATACTTGTTGGCATTCTTACAATCAACATGAATATGCAGACCACTGTGAAAGCCAATGCCTGTTTTGTCCCTTTGAAGTCAACACTTGCTTGACCCATTAATCCCACCTCCTAGTGGCATTCTCTTGAAGTACCAATGCCTGTTTGATGCTCTGGCCAATACTTGTTCGATGTTCTAATCAGTGCTTGCCTACCAGCTCTTCGAATCCAACACCTGTATGGAAAGTCTCAAAGCCAAGATGTCGGACAATCTGTTTGCTCTTGCATTTGCCCATTATGGGTGAGCATCACTATCCTCTTCCATGTGAGGAAATCCCGTGGACTTCGTGCTACATCCTGGGGCATTTTCATCTGTTTATCTCACAGGTACATCTTTTCGAGTACACCGTGTAGGCCCGTTAGCGGATCTAGCCGAGTGAGAGATTCTCATTCCCCAGCTGAGTGTATCCAGATGAGATTTTCTTTGTTCCAAGATTCTCATCTCCTTAGCAAAGCACATCTCAGTGCATTCTCCATGCTCCAAAAGCCTTATTCCCCGGCGGAATGCCTTCTCCCCAGTTGAATCATGATTGGATGGTATTTGATTCCCCAGCAAGCTCTTAATGAGGTTCCTTGCCCGAATGCCTCATTTTCCCCAGTAGAGCGCTTCTCTCTCCAACAGATTGACCTGTTTTCCCCAAGAGAGTTATCTCATTCCCCAGTGGAGTTGTCTTAACAAAAGGTTCTTATGTCAAGTTCCTTATCCCCAGCAGATCTCTCATATCCTCAGCCGCTCGCTTTGCAGAAGTATTCATCTTCCCCACTGAGCTTCTTTCCTCAACAGAGATTCATTTGCATCCTCAGCAGGATCTGTTCTCATCTAGGACTTCCCCAACGGGATGCGTCCTACACCAGCAGGTTGTTCACTCCTCGCCAGAGTTATCTTCATGACTTGCCTTTATCTCCTCATCCCCAGTATGTCGATAATTTGCTTCTCTAATGAAGTTGCAAGGGTCTTCCCCAAGCAGTTAAGTGGGATGTTCTTATCCCCAAACAGGATTTATTCCCCAAACAGAGCTCGCATCCGGATTTGATCGTCTCCAGCAGATTTCTGATTCATCTCTGTCAGCTCGTAGTTTGTGACTTCTAGTCACTCATCTTGTCCTCCCCGCAGAGTTCTATAATCTCTCCAGGACTTCTTCAGCAATTCAGTGCTCCTCCGTTGTCTCCCCAAGCAACGTTCGAATCATACATCATTTGCATTGCATTCTCAAAAGCGTATAGCGTCTGCCTTCTCGGAAACGTTATTCCATACACATCCATACATGCATCATGCATAAATCATATCATATCTGTTTCTTTTTGCAGGAAAGTCATCCAGATTCAAATGCTCCCCAGAGAGCAATATTCGCCTAGTCATTATAGGCGCTTATCCTGATGTTTTGAATCAGAAGAGGATTGTTCTACTTATTTTCTGGCATAGCTCAGATCAGTTCAAAGACATTCCTATTCCCGATGCCCCCAGATCGGTGGAAGATATTTGTTCCTATCCTGATATTCAGCTCAGTTGAAGGAACCGCCTCCGGATCTCCCAAGATCTTACGAAGGAGCAAGCCCTCTGATACATCAGATCAGTTGGAAATATCTACTCCCTGACGATTTAGTTCGTTCAGAAGAAGAAACTCGTTTGCCCAGTCCTGATACCTTACTATCAGTTGAGGACGTTTTCTTTACCCGGCGTACACAGTTCGGAAGAGATATCTGTTCCTATCCTAATATCCAGTTTCAGATTAGTTGAAGGAACCGCCTCCGGATCTCGTCGATCTTACGAAGGAGCAAGCCACTGATGCCCAGATCAGATGGAGATATCTGCCTGATTGACTTTTTCATTCAGATGAAGATTGTCCTACTTATTTTCTGGCATCATGTCCAGATCAGTTTAAAGGCATTCTTTCCCCGGCGTACACAGTTCGGAAGAGATATTGTTCCTATCCTGATTTCCAGTTCAGTTGAAGGAACCGCCTCCGGATCCCCGTGGTCTTACGAAGGAGCTAGCCGCTAATTCCCAGATTAGTTGGAATATCTACCTGATGATTTAATTGCATTAGAAGAGATGTCTGCCCAGATTCCCAGATCATGATTCCCAGATCAGAGATACCTATTACCCGTTGATGTCCGATTCAACCGATGTATCTCCCTCGATTCCCAGATCGACTTAAGACATCTATCCCGATGCAAGTTCGGAGACATCTGCTACGTCTGATACTCAGATCATTCGAGATGTTCCTTCTCTTGATGCCCAGATCAATTGAAGTGTTTCCCCTGCCTGTGGGTGCCCGTTCCTTCTTATCACAAGTTGGAGCATATTTAATTGTCCAGATCAATTGAAGTTTTTTCTCCCTGCTTGCGGGGTGGTACATTCCTTCTTCATTGCTAGATGGAATCTTCTATTGATCAAGAGCGCAAATTTTCGAGTTCATTCTGGTATTCAATCTCCTTCCACCTCAACGGTTCGAAACCTCTATTTCTCACTCGTCAGGTTCAAGAAGTTTGAATAGGGGCAGCTGTTGCACCCCAAAATTTGCCCTCTTTATCCGTGTCATAAGTTATCAATGACGTTTACTTCGTCGCTTAAAAATCAAAGAAAATACTAAAGAGTTTCTATACAAGGGCGTGTTTTGTTGGATTGAAGTTCAAATGCAAATCATGACATAAAGAAATAAAGTGGCGATCAAGACAATTGTTTGTTCCCTCCGTTGCTTATGACTTGTTGCTTAATTTGAGATTGAGTTAGGAGCTCATTAAAAATGCAAGACAATTGAATTTGAAGTTGATTCGGGTGTTTTCATAACTTCATATTTTGTTCAAGATTGTAAAGTTTTAAACTTGCAAAATTATTGCGTTGTTCATAAGGATTGCTACAAGGCTGACAATGATAGGTTCATATTTCGTTCAAATGCTATTCACCGTTCAACTTCATCCATTTATCAATTACAAAATTCCAATATCCATACAAAATTCATTCAAATACCATTCAAAATTCATTACAAAAATTATACTCAAATGTCCAAATACTCATTACAGAATAAATTGAGTTGCAAGGTCCATTGCAAGAGACCATACAAAAAAGAATTACATCAAGAAACTTGCAGCACTCAACAATTCATTTTTACAACTTGAAGTTTGCGTTGCAGCTGATACTCAAAAAAACCCGCTCCTGCATAATTTAATGGTCGAGAACTCAGCCCATAGATAAAAGAAAACGAAACCAGCCCTGCATCCAACACAATTGAACCGGGTTCAGTCGATTAACCAATACAAGAGATCAATAACAGAATTGGAGAACAAAAACTCAGAACCGAAGGAGAAATGGGGGAGATGTTCAGAACAGAAATTTCATAACAGAAAAATTACCAAAAGAACGTAACAAACTTTTTCCTCTGGATCTTCATCTTCATTCATTCACAATCTCAGAATTCATCAATCTTCATCCGTAACAAACTTCTTCTTCAAAGCTCATCATCTTCAATCACCATAACCTTTCTCTCTTTATCAACCTTCAGAAAACCTGTAACAAACTCTCTCCAATTTCTCCCTCGATCCATCACCTTCAATCAACCTTCAGAAAACTTGTAACAAACTCTCAATGTTCATCACTCTCATCGAATCTTCATATATGTGCCTCCATCATCATCGGTTCATCAACGATTTCGCGACGTATTTGAATCTTCCTCAACCTGTAATCAACAACAACGCAAATCAGCTTCAACATCTATCATCATCAAGCGCGATAAGAAGAGGAAGAAGAAGAGCGTCGCATCCGAAAACGCAAGTGAATAGCATCAACACCAATCCGTTTCAACGCGACTTCGACGTGCAACAACATCATCTTTGAATCGCTCGACGCTACTCACCTTCAACTGCAATGACAACAACACGTCCACAGCGTAAGAATGCAACAGCGACTTCGGTCACAACGACAACAAAAACGCGGAACTAAAATCGGAGAGAGGAGAGAGCTTAACGATGATGAAATCGAAGGAGAATCGGAGATGATGAGTGGCGATGCTGTGGTCGAAATTCCGGCGAATGGAGGAGAACAGGATCGGAGAAGCCGTTGCGCTGCCGTTTCATCGTGAAGAAGAAGAGGACCAAGCTCTGTTTCACGTAACCTAAATCCCTCTTTCAATTTTGTTTAACTTTGTATGATTAATTGTTTTAATTAGAGTTGATTAACATAAAAAACTGATAAAAAAATCATTAAAATCTGAATGAATTGAGAAATTGGATTAACAAATTTGTTGAACCTTGGGCCTTACAAGGATTCGCTGTGTACACCCCTTCTTGAGCCTATTGACACTGTTTTTTGGCAGCAAAGTGAACAAAAACATCACCCTGGGCCTAACTATGTGGGCTTACGCCTGTTCCTTAGGTTGCACCATGTTTTTCACAATAAACCCCCTGACTCAATTCTATTCATGTTAATATTAGTCCCTTTTTCTTATTTTTCTAGATAATGATGCTATAAACTCAATTGTTTTGTTAGACTTTTGCATGATAAAAAAGATAATAAAAACATGTATTATTTTCTTGTTAGAATTTAATTGTTTTGTACATAGTTTTTGATCTATTACTTTTAGATGAAAATGTCACAAAAAAACAATTTAATCTTGCTAGACTTTGTTTAGGATTTACTTAGAATTTAATTTCTAGTATTTTCCATGGCGGTGAGCGTTTGCCTTGTTACTACTGATTTGTTTGTTGAGATGTGCGAGATACTTTGAGAGAGCCTTCGATTGTGATTCGACTTGCTTCGTGTACCACTTTATTTGTGGGACACAATTTCGCTTCCGGTGCGATTGATTTGCGTCGTGTTCCACTTTATTTGTGGGACACGAACCTATTTCCGATGCCAGTCACCTGATCTCTCATTCATTGAGATGTATACTCTTGCATTGTCTGGTTTGTGTTCTCTTGCAGGTTTGTGTGGTTATGCTCGATATGTACCACATGTGACTCGTGATTTACTTTCACGACGACGCTTTCAGACTCGCTTTGCTTGATGATGGCTTACACGAAGTATTCCGGACCTCTCTGCTTACGCTTGCTAGCTCATTGCGGATTTGCTATCTGCTCAGTATTGTCTCCTTGTCCCTTTTATCGCTTTCCGCATCATCCTATAACATGAGAAGTAGGACCTAGACATGCATCTGGCCAAGCCCTCGAAAGAGGCTCTGTTTTTGTTGGTGTGTTTATATTTGTGCTTTGCGGCAGGGAGTCACGGTGTAATAAGTCCTATATGGCACTCCGTTAAGTCCTCATGGAAGGCACGCAGAAAGGGTTAGCAATCAACCCCCGCCTAGTCTCATCGAGTCTGTTCAGTATGCGCACGCTTCGCGTTGCTCGCTTCTGAACCTGCACAAGATCATGTTATCGAGTATGTCAGGAAAAGGGTTCATGCAGCCGGACCCCCGCCTTTCCTATAGCTCGCGTCGCTCGACGTTGATGCTCGGTGTACGCACGCACCGTTTTCCTTTACGATCCGTGACGGCTTGGTTGCTGAGAGGGGTCCGCCCTCTTGTCTATGGCCCGATCATTTTCGCGAGGTCTAATGCTTGGTTGACTTGGGTTGAGTTGCTCCCCTTGGCTATGGCGGGACCGCTTTTCTACCACTCGGTCAGTACCGTTGGTTTGTTTGCTTTACGAGCGGATGCTCGTTTGTGTGCACATTGTTTGCTTCCCTTTCCCTCGTAGGTTGATAGTTTAGTTTAGACTGGTACCCTTTGTATGATAACATTAGGTAGCAAGCTTTCCCCCTTAGCTTATGTATTCCTCATGCATTCTTTAAAACACAAACCACACTCTTTGATTTTCTTTTCTTAAGAGCTTGTTATTTCCGCTCCATTCCCAGCATAAGTCTCCAAAGGTCGAGCAGCGGAGTGTGAATGTAACTCGTTCACCTAAAAAACACAAAACAAACAAAAATTAGTTAGCCGAGCTACGGTAGCTCTGATTCTGCAAAACAGATACGTAGGCAGCGGGGTAGGGCCCGTGCGAGCATAATCCTTTCTTTTCCCTACATTCTGCATTCATTTTAGTCCAGATTAGCGTAGATTTGTTACACACCCATAGATTTAGACACATGCGTGGATACCATCGAGTACGATGGGCGTGAGGGGTGCTCATACCTTCCCCTCGCGTAACCGACTCCCTTACCCTTTTTCTCTGGTCGTGAGACCGTTGTTTTGTTTTGTGGTTTGCTGGCATTCCCTTCCTTTTCAGGATAAATATGTTAGTGGCGACTCTGTTAATTTTCACGGTAGCGACATGGACACTAGTTAAAGGATTAGGTAGAACAAATTGGTGCAAGTTTTCATGATTAATTAGCAATTAAAATTCATGTGGGCCAAGATTTCCTATCAGATTAGTGTTAAAACAAAATTCAATATTCGCGGGTCTTATTCCACCATAAGGGTTTAATCCTAAAATCGGACGTCTCAATCCAATGGCATTTTCAATCATGGTCCCTAGGCCTCCTATAAGGATCGGGGCATGATCATCCTGAGTGATACGGTCAAAGTTAGCTAACATATAGGTAGCTTCATTAACAGGTCGATTTTGCGAAGCACAAAACATGATGAAAATCTCATCACGTGACACAGTTGTTATGTTTTGCTCTTTTCCAAATATGGTGTGTGCCAGGATCTTATGGAAGTACTGGATAACAGGATTATGAATACTCTCTGAATACATCTCCTTAGGCTCGGGGTGGTTATTACCGGTTATGCCATCCCAGAAATAATTAAGCTCGTGATTTAAAAGGAGTTCTTCTTGGGTAACGGTAAATACATCAAATCCACTAGGAAAACCTAAAAGGTTAGAAAAATCTCTAATTGTATAGCGGTAATCTATTCCAAACATCCTAAATAGAATTAAGCCACGGTTGAATCCGAGTCCATGGTTAGGCAGATAAGTCAAGGAACTAAGGAATTCTAAGATAAGCTTACAGTATGAACAGTACCTTATCCGAATGGGAGAGGTATCCCAACCTATTTGGTTCAGTAGGTAAAGGACACTCTCACAAATGCCTAGTGCATTCATGGCACGGTCATCAGCATAAAAGGTTGGGGTCATCACTCTCTCAACCAAATCCTCAAACCTCCTCCTCTGATTCCTTCCTCTGAAATCAATATTCATATAATCTACTCTGGACATCATGATAGTCAGTAACTAACTAAGATTAGACTATAAATTTTAAGTAAATCATGGAAATATTGAGTTAGATCTGGTCAAATGCCGAAGATAAAAGAAGAAAAGATTGAAAATAAGAAAATAAGAGAAAAATAAGAGTTTAAAAACATAAAATATAAATAAGAAAAGAAAAGGTAAAATAAATACGAACAAGAAAAAAAACAAAAAAGATAAAATGAATTTAAAATGTGGGTTGCTTCCCACTAAACGCTTTGTTTAATGTCGATAGCTCGACACATGTCAAACATAGTTAGTTTAGGGAATGAGCAGGAAGCTCAGTAAGTTTCAAATATGTGGAATATTTTATATTATCCATGTAATAATAGAGCTTTAAACATTGCCCATTCACTATAAACGGTTCGCATGATCTACTTTTTATTTCCACAGTTCCACTTGAAAAGATTTTAGTAATCACAAAAGGGCCAGACCATCTAGATCGTAATTTCCCTAGAAAAAGCTTAAGTCTAGAATTAAATAGGAGCACTACGTCGCCTTTCTTAAACTCTTTCCTCGATATGCGCTTATCATGCCATTTTTTTGTTCTTTCTTTATAAATGCTGGCATTTTCATAGGCGTCTAATCTAAGTTCTTCTAGTTCATGGATGTCTAAAATGCGATACGATTTCGTGTTATAAGTGACTGGTTGTCATCATGAGAAATCTTCTTTAAGGGACCAATTGGGTCAGAATTATTAAAGGAGTTGTTAATCGTTATATCACTTAAGAGACTAGGTGGGTCAGAATTCTTAAGGGATCATTAATCCTTTGATCAACGTGCTTTGTGAAAATCTTCTTTAGGGGGCCAATTGGGTCAGAATTCTTAAAGAAGTCATTGATCATTATATTTCTTAGGGGACCAGTAGGGTCAGAATTCTTAAGAGATCACTAACATAATTAATCAATGATTTGGTTGTTAGTCATCGGCACTTGGCCCGTGCAATTGTATCATTTCAACGATTAATGGATTAAGTCATTTTCTAAGGCAAAATCACCTTGGCTGGTGGACATGATTAACCTTTTCTAAGAAGAATCTGGATAAATGAATGTGACATCTTTCTATTTATTGCACGCGCTAATGTTTATCTAAACAAATATTTTTCTAAGAAGGGCAAAGTTTTGAAAACCCAATTCAAACCCCCTTTCTTGTGTTTTTCTCTACCTTCATTTTATTGAGAAAATAAGTTTAAAAAATTGTTTGTGTGTGTGTGATTAGCCGTATACTTTGTAATAAAGCCTTAATGCCTTTACAATATACATTCGCTCAGACGCTTATATCGTTCTTTCTCATACTTCAAGTCTTGTAAGATGTTTTTATCTTGTGGACACTTGCTTGAGTTTACTTGAAATGAAGCTCGAGTTATGTTCTATTTGGATGCTATCATCAGAGAATCAAGTTCATCAAAATTTAATATGTTGGTATACTTTTTTAGCTTCTTTATGCTTGACTTTAGTTGTTGTCATCAAAGACTAGTTGTCATCATCAAAAGCATTCAACATCAAAATCATGTTTATCTTAACGAAACTTCCTTGATTAATGAATTACAAAACAAGATTTCACAGATTATACCTGCAAGCACATAGATCCACATCTACCATCACTGCTATTACTACCGGAGCTAATGGAATTCTCATAACTACCGAACGCGCCTAGTTTCACTAATTTATAATCAACTGTCCCATTAAGATGTTTGACGTTTCTATAAAAGTAATCCCACATGGCTATGCGCTCATCACGAGTTGAGGGCTCCACCAAGTTATTATTCTCCTATAAACCCCTAATTATTTCCATAATGGGGGAAGGGAGAAGAAAGAGTATCAAGCTTGTACCTATAAAGGGGTTTGATCTTGAAAGGGTTGAGGAATTGGTGAAGCAGACGAATGTGGCCTGTACAGAGCTTCGTTGCGGAAGTGTGCGAAAAGGTGAAAGGTTTAGGGTTGAATTCCTTTAATAAATATTTGAAGCCTAGGAATGTTCAAAGGTCTCATAGGTTTCTGGTCAGACACAAAGGATTTTGCACACTTATGACACATGTTGGGAAACAAAGCCAATTTGGCTTCCCGAGACTAAATCATCATTTATCACATTTAACACCATGCAAGTTTTCCCATCAACTTTCGTTTAGAGATTCCCCTAACTGACATATGATTCAGATCAATGACACCTAAATACATAACCCGAACTCGCCCCACACATGAGGGAAACACCTTCCGGGTTACCCATTTCCCAGATTGATCGCCCTGATTATTAGATGTGACACCTTTTCTTAAATGTGGCGCACACTTCTTGGATAACTCGCCAGAAGCAGGAAAACCTGGAAGTGACATGTACCTAGTCCACAAAGATGCAAAATATATGAGGAAAATTAACCATCCTCTCTTGAATAATAGGGAATTACCTGTCCACTCTCATGTTCTTTTGAGAGTAGTTGTTACTTCTTAGGCATCTGAGATCCAGATCTAAAAGCTGCTGCTGTAAATACCTAACCTTGGAGTTGAAAAGACATTTTGACATATTTATACATATTCAATATACACATATCTTCTCATTCCTCTGTCAACTAACTTTAAACCCCACCACTAATCCTAAAAGTCTCTTACAATCTTTAACCCCTATAAATAGTTTTATATTGTCACCACTAATCCTAAAAGTCTCTTACAATCTTTAACCCCTATAAATAGTTTCATATCGTCCTTCTTGCAAGTACAAATACTAATATATAATGTTATTATTTGAATATGTATTTTATAATTAATATATATTATTATACCTAATATATAATATATTTAATATTTTTGTCATAAAAAATATTGATGTTATTTTAAAATTGTATATTTAAAATTGTTTATTTAAAATATTATTCTATTTATTTAAATATAAATTGTTTATTTATTTATTAATTTTTCTAATATAAAATATAAATTGATAAAGAAAAAAATGCCTCTCGTCCTTCAAAACGACGAGTTGCTTTAGGAGGAAGTTTTTGTTTTCTTTTAGTACCTAAAAAACTACTAGCATTTAAAAAAAAAAAACTAGCATATTTGAGCAATTTAATTTGTAAAATAGACTATTTTAAATTATTTAAAAAAAAATATTGTTTTAAACAAAAAAAACTAAAAAGAAACGCAAACTTAAACCCTACTCCAAAACACAGCTAGACTCCATCAAAACGGTGTTCATCGGATATATTGATTTGGAGTTACAGAAGAACCCTAACTGTAAACAAAACCAACCATGGCGATGATGCAAGGGGTACAAAAGAACACCCTCTACGTCGGAGGTTTAGCGGAAGAGGTAAACGAATCCATCCTCCACGCAGCGTTCATCCCATTCGGAGACATTAAGGATGTCAAGACTCCTCTTGACCAAGCCACTCAGAAGCATCGCTCTTTTGGCTTCGTCACTTTCCTTGAACGGGAAGACGCTTCCTCCGCCATGGATAATATGGACGGTGCTGAACTATATGGTCGTGTCCTCACCGTTAATTATGCTCTTCCTGAGAAAATTAAGGGTGGTGAACAGGGATGGGCTGCTCAACCAAGTAAATCGTCTTTTATTCTTCTAGTTTTTATCTATGTGATATTCTGTGTTTTGATTTCGTGTTTATGGTATGGTTTTGAGTATTAAATTGGGTTTGATGAATAGATGCATTGGAAATTGCTTAGAAGGGATTATTTTGTCTTTCATTTAGGGTTTAATAAAAGTGATTTTGTATTAGATCTTATTAGGTTAAATTGAATAGGTTGAAATTGAGTTTGAAACAAAGAGGTTCATGTATAGGTGAATGTTTTTACCCTCAGAATGACTTTTGTAGCACCGACACCTATGAAAAAAAGAGTATATGTGTCAATGTAGTCCACTCACACAGACACTTGTGATTACCTTCGATTTATTCAACTTTTTAAATTATTACCGGTGTTGACGTGTCAATGCCGGTGTCGTTTATGTGTATGTGCTTTGTAGAGTATGTGGTGATTGTAATTCCTAGTATTAGCTTTTCTTTCAACTTAATAAATAAGCTATTTTTATACAAGAAAAAGGGAGGTATGAGAAGTTAATCAATTTCAACTGATCTTAAATATTACTAATAAAAATAAAAACATACATATTTTCACAAAAATGAAAAACCTTTTTAAAAGAATGCATAATCAAATCTGGTAGTTTACAATGTGAAGTTAAGCACACTTGAAGTGTCTCCTCCACAACCATCATTTGTGATGGATACTTATAACTGTTACCTGTAAGATAATTAATTCATGATATATCTGGATAGTTATGCTTGGACACCAATGCAGCTTATGAATCCTGGTTATTTTAATAAACAGATGATATAAGTAATGAAAGAGCACGTTGGCTGGAGTGGAGAGACAAAAATGTGTTTTGTATTTTGTTTATGTAGTAATATCTTGGTTGTTTCTTAACTGTTGTTATAGGACTGTTCAGGATTAAAAACAAAATACTAGTTTGATGATGATTAATTTCTAAAGCTGTATATGCATGTAGAAAGTAAAATGATCTCAACTTTCTTGGTTCAATTTTTTCAATTGTGTGGTTGACTGATTTTTTTTTCAATTTTCAGTTTGGGCGGATGCGGATACTTGGTTTGAACGACAGCAACAGGAGGAGGACATGCGTCGCCTTGAAGCAGAGAATAAAGCTGCAATGCTGGCTGCTGAAGAACTCCACAGGAAGCAAGTAGTCGAAGAGCGGGAAGGGGAGAAAGAGGAAATTGAGATCAAGGATGATCCTATGGCAAGGGCTGAAGCAGAGGTTGTTGCAAATTGAGACCTAGGACAACTCTATTTGTAAATCAGAGTGAGCACTTGGTAAGGGAAGCCGGTGCACTTTTTAATTTGTGTCTCATCTGTAATGTGAGATAGATCTGATGCACGGCGAGAAAAAGCCCTATTGGTTATGAAATACGGTAGCTGCAGGCACTTACGAGTGAAACTAAATATTGTATTTTCATTGATCCGTTGCCTCACTTGTATTGCGAAAGCTCTTCCATTTTTGCTATATTGAAAGAATATAATCGTAGTCTTGTAATATTTTACGTTTTGGATATGTTTAATTTGAGAAATATATTTATGATGAATTTAGCCCTACGGGATATTGATGCCAAATAAAATTCTAGCGTACCCAAGAATTTCTCCAAATACAATTGTCAAAGCTTTTGAATTGAATGGTGGTTTTATGTGCAAACTCATGGTGTTGATCTACCATACAACATACATCCTAATCATGGGCACTTAGTGATAAATGTTGATAATTCATTAAAAAAAAAGCATTGAATGTTGATATGTGATGTGGTTATCATTTGTTCTACATGCCAAAAAGAATTTCTGCTAATGCCAAAAGGACAACATCCATTTGATTCTCCTTAGTGTCCTAACTTTGGGAATCTGATTATTGGGCTACATTCTGTTCAAATTAAAACTACCTAAGTAGGATTGAATAATAGCTGCACATGACAAAAATCTGTGAAACAATAAGTCACAAGTGAAATGCTGGAACTTAGAATATACTTTTATTTGTGAAACAAATACATGGCAAAAAATGTAATAACTACTATGGTAAAGTTTATCAAAATGGAATGCTTAACATTGACTGACACGAAGTTTCAACTTTATTCCCATTTTGCATGCGTCCATCATCTTAATACACTTCACCCTTTGTTGTTCTGGCATGACATTGGTGTAGCAGCGAGACATGGTAAAGAACAGTAATAGATTTGTTGGAATGAAGCCACTAGAAGGTAGCACAGGCATGTGAATAAAAACAGTGCCAACACCATGATAGTAAGATAAAATCACTGTTTAAATTTCATGGGAGAACTTTTTTGTTTCAGAATAGCATCACAAAGCTTTACCGCATCTAGATTATCTTTAACATTATGCACTCGAACAATATTAGCGCCACCCAACACACCAGCGGTGACAGAAGCAATGGTAGCGGGATCCCTCTCGACTGCAGAAGGGCAAGAGCAAATTTCACCTAAAAATCGCTTTCTTGAGGGTCCAATTAGTATAGGAGCATGAGAGATGGCCAAACTTCTTTTTGAAATCTCTTCTCTAATATCAGGTATTCCTGTGAGTACCTCTAAATTGTCTTCAGTTTTCTTTGAGAATCCAATTCCAGGGTCCATAATAATCCTCCATGCCGGGATTCCCGACATTTCTGCCTCTCTAACCTGCGAGTATAATTCTGCCGATATATCCTTGCAAACATTATCATATTTCAGGTTTTCACTATCCTGCATTGTACACGGATCACCCCTCATGTGCATTGCCACATAAGGAACGTCAAGCTCTGCCATGACCTTAAACATATTTGCATCTAACTTCCCGGCGGATACATCGTTTATAAGATGAGCACCTTTACGTACTGCTTCTAATGCAACTTCTGAGTAGAAAGTATCCACAGATATGAGTTTTCCTTCTGCCTCAGGTATTGCCTTTACAGCTTCCAGGACAGGGATTAATCTACCTAATTCTTCTTCGACAGAGATCCTTGATGCCATCGGCCGAGTAGACTGAGCACCGAGATCAATTATATCAGCACCCTCTGATATCATTAACCGAGCCTGAGAAACAGCAGACTTCACAGACTGAAAATTCCCCCCATCACTAAAACTATCTGGAGTCAAATTAAGAATCCCCATGACCAATGTTCTTTGCGACCAGTCAAGTAAGCCATTTGCAACAGGCATTACCCTATACATACCTTCCTCTCCAATAAGGGATTCTCCACCCAGTTTTTCCCATAATGCATTTAGCCCACCAGAATGGCCTGAAAATGAATGCCAGCTAGTAACTGTATCACTGTCAATAGCTGTTCCCAGTAAATCCATCAAAGGGGCCATGACAAACGGTCGTTCCCAAATTCTTTCGTGAGGTACTGTGAGAATATCAGATCTGACTTTAAATTTACCATAGAACAAAATGTCTAAGTCAATTGGCCTTGGACCATACCTTATACCGCCAGTACGACCCATGTCCTTCTCGATTCGTTTGAGTGCAGACAATAACTCATGTGGGCCAAGTTTGGTAACAGCTCTTACTGCAGAGTTGAGGAAACGAGGTTGGTCAGTAACATACGCTGGTGCTGTCTCATACAGACTTGCATGTCTTGTGATGTGTATGCCTGACTTCCTCATCAATTTCAAGGCTTCCTTGAAGTTATGTAGTCTATCACCTACATTACTTCCCAAAGCAATCACCACTTCTTCATCTTGAGTGTGAAGTTCAATTGAAGAGTTTGGAGCTGTGTGAAAAGAGGAAAACCCCAGTACTACAATGAAAATAAAAAAATCATGTTTATTAATGTTTTGATCAACAATATGCCAAAACTGATGAACACTAATAAACTTTGTTCTAGATTGATTATATCTTTCATTTGAAATCTAGTTTATATACTGTCTATGGCTTATAAAGCTGAAAGAAATTATCTATAATCGCATAGGTATATAAGACATTGTAGGAAAAAACCCCCTGAGTATCAATAGATGACAAAGCATGGGTTTAAGAACCTTAAACAATAGGGTCAGCTCTATATACAAGGCCTTAAAAATGTGTAGTTAATAAAAAAAATTAAAATATAGTTTAATCATCTTATTATGACTCTCTTAAATACTATTTTATTCACTTGATTAGCTATAATAACTCAATAAGTAACTTTATACATCAAAAAGTTCAAAAAATATTCTTCAAATTCAAATAAAACTATAGTTATTTTAATCTCTAAATATATCATCATCTCAGTTATTCCCTCATCAAACCTAAATACCCTAAGCAAGCCCTGTCACCGACACAAACATAAAACTGTTTACCATCACCACATCAAATGGACCACAAACTTCAGTTCAATTTACTTGCATTCCTAAATTAGATCATAAAAATTTCAGGGTTATACACAAAACAGTAGCCTCCTTAAGATCATGTAGTTAACATTACCTTTAAGGTAGTTTCTAGCAGCACAGAGCTGACTCCTGCGCGTGCCCAGGTACTTAAACATACTCATCTTAGAGAGGCTTACAGAAGTGTATTGAAGCCAATATCTTAACCCTCTTCAGCTGGTTCACAGACATCACCCATTAGTCAAAAGAGAAAAAAATCAGAAAGATTTCACATTTCTCCAGAAATCAAATTTCTATTGGAATTTCATGCAATAGCAATTAAAAACAATAAGGCATTAATCTATTCCATTCCATTGAATGACTACATGCAGCCAAGATAATTATAGCTAATAAAATTGCACTCCATCATAAGCTTGACTTATTTCTAATATGGCACAACACCAAAAAAAATAAAAAAACTACAGTCTATGAGGCATTTTATCAAACACATTGGGTGCATAACTAGAAGCACAAAGTAAAACCTACTCACCTTGTAATTACCTTTTTTTTTTCAAGCTACCATATCAATCACCTGATTAATTAACAACCCTTTCTCATAAGTGGGTTAGAGGAGCAAAATCCTGAGGAAAAAAAAAAAAAAACTAGACCAAAAACGACACTGTTTCTTTATAATTTTGTTTTAACAGAGGCTGTGAAGTTAACACATGTTATACCAAAACTACACCAAAACGACATGTCGTTTTATCTAAGACCCTTATCTCTTTTAAAACCCCTTGTCGTTTTGGTCATCGTTAAACCCTTCACTTCTTCTTCTGCGTCAAACCTTAGATTGTGATGCCTAAAGAGAAAACTAACCTCTGTTTGTAATTCGAGCTCTTCTCCAATGTCGTCTCTTTCCTTTTCTCAGTTTCTTCCACTTCCCAGGTTCGCTCTAAAAAGAAAGTTTTTTTTTTTTTTTTTCAATTTTGTTTTTTCATGAAATGGGTGTTATGGAAAGATTTTCAGTTTCAATTTTGGTATACCCACTTCTTATAACATGTCTATGAATACAATTCCTCTAAAAAGTTTCATTTTTTAAATCATTTTTGCAGTGTGTGTTGGGTTTCAGCTCAAGCTTTAGTTATTTGAATGTTAGTGTAAAATTCTTGTGCTGGTTGAGTGTGAATTGTGATTTGTAAGTGTTGTTTTTGCAATTGTGCAGGTGCCATTTTAGATGGTCTCATTGCTATGCTTTAAAAGTAGTGCAATTTGGGGAACTTAGGGTTCAGTGTAAACCTGGTCATGTGGCAATGGCTAGGCCTAGGAAGAAAGCTTCAGTAGGTTCTGTTGAAGAAGAACCTAGTGAAAATGAACCTGTGGTTGAAAAGAAGGTAACTAAGGTTTCTAAAGCTAAGAAGGTAACGGCAAAGACGGCGAAGAAGAAGAAAGAGTCAATAGCTGAGTCTCCTGAAGGGGCAATTGATTTGTTGGTGAGTGGAGGTGATGGTTCTATTGAAGAAGGTCTAGCTCCGTCTAGTGATGGTTCCAAGAAGAAAACTCGAAAGAGTAAGAAAAAAGGTAGTTGAATTGAATCTCTTTATATTTGTGTCAATGCTGAGAATTTTATCTTTTGCTTATATGTGTTAGTTATAAAGGTTTATATGGTTTATAGATGCATCTAGTTCTGCTGGTTTGGAAGAAGAGAAGGAAGTTAAGGAAAAGAAAAAGGTTACGAGACCAAGGAAACCTAAAGTGGAGAAAGAGGAGAATGTAATATTAGAGGATAAATATGGTGCTGAAGCTGAAATCGATGACCAAGATGAGCCTTCGTTTATTGAAAATGTGGAGGATGAGAGCGACGATGGTTTGGAACTGATTAAAGATGATGGAGAGGACATTAGCTATACATACAGCTGGCCTCCTCTTGTTTGTTGCTTTGGAGCTGCACAGCATGCTTTTGTGCCTTCGGGTAGGCCTGCCAATAGGCTTATAGATCACGAACACCATGAAAGAAATAAGGATGCTTTATGGAGCCCTGACAAATTTGTTAGGGCTCCTGGGGGGTCTGCCGGTAGTGTTGCCATTGCTCTTGCAAGTTTGGGTGGCAAGGTTGCTTTTATGGGAAAACTTGCAGATGATGATTACGGTCAGGCGATGCTGTATTATATGAATGCGAATAATGTCCAGACACGATCGGTTCGTATTGATAGTAAAAGAGCAACAGGCGTGTCGCTGATGAAGATTGGTAAACGGAAACTTAAATTGAGTTGTGTGAGACCTTGTGCTGAAGATTGTTTGACAAAGTCAGAGATAAATATTGATGTGTTGAAAGAGGTATGAAACTTGTAACTCTGTAGAAAAGAAGTAAATAGTGTTCTCTGTAGCTTATAGGTTCTAGCCTTAAATTTTTATCATTCTCGCCCTCTCACACAATAGTCCTCTAGGCTTGAGCATTGACAGAACATAGACTATTAGACGCACCCCATTCTTTGTTGAGATTTATCATTTATTTAGAAGTGTAGCAACAACAAGGATTGAATCCTAGGGAAAGTAGAAGCTTTGGTAGCATGCGATAAACCATCTATTCTAAAAAGAAATGCTGTTTGGTGAAAGCTTGCAAATGGTTTGCTTGTATGTTAGGTTCTCTGTATAGTTCATGATTCTACTTAATCTTATTGCTTTTAGCTTCTTGAGAGTTAGATTACTATTCAATGCTATTGAGTGTTTTAATGACAACACCTTGTGCAGGCAAAAATGTTCTACTTCAACACACATTCCCTCCTTGATCGAAACATGAGATCCACGACATTGCGAGCTATCAAGATCGCAAAGCATTTTGGAGCAGTTGTTTTCTATGATGTAAACCTTCCTATGCCACTATGGCACTCTCAGGAAGAAACTAAGACGTTCATTCAGCAAGTGTGGAATCTTGCAGACATCATTGAAGTCACTAAGCAAGAACTAGAGTTCTTATGCGGGATCACACCGTCTGAAGAATTTGACACCAAAAATAATGCCAGGTCAAAGTTTGTCCATTACGATCCCGAAGTGGTTGCACCACTATGGCACGAAAGTCTTAAGGTTTTGTTCGTGACTAATGGAACTTCCAAGATACATTACTACACTGCTGAGACTGATGGTGCTGTTCATGGGATGGAGGATGCTCCAATTACCCCTTTCACTCGTGACATGTCAGCGTCTGGAGATGGCATTGTTGCAGGTACATTATATATTGAAAATACATTTTGATCTTTTTCATTAATCCATTTGAAAAACATAAAAGAAACCACTCTGAAATAATGTTGAAATCATGTCTCCCACCATTATGAGAAGAATTGTTTGAAATGCGGCGCATTTCTAGCTTCACTTGAGTTTTACTGTCTTTTTATGATGAAACATCTCTACAAGCTAAGTCACTTATTTATGAGTTCTCTTATTATCTTTTCAGCTATCATGCGAATGTTGACGGTTCAAGCGGATTTGATAACTGACAAAGCATACCTGGAGCATAGCATTAAGTATGCAATTGATTGCGGGGTTATAGATCAATGGATACATGGGCGAGTGTGCGGCTTTCCTCCAGAAGAAGATACAGAGGACGACGTTACTCCCGATCCATACGGCATAAAGTCAATTACAGAAACAGAATACCGGACACTATTAGAGCCAGTTAGTTGAGCCAAGTGAAATAACCAAGTAACATCAGTTTTGTACCTTACATTTCTCATAGTGAAATTCTCTTGTATAGAAAATTCTGTTTCATTTATTGATTTGCTTCTGTTGTTTTTTCTTTTGCTAGAGGTAATATTGCCTTAGACTTAGTTCTTAGGTTTTTGTATCTCACTTTTGCCTGTACCAATTTGTTATACACATTTTATCCCTTCAAATTTCAATTGTTCAACACCTTTTTTAAAATCAAACGTGCTTTGACTTTCAAGTGATTTTTTTAATAAGAAATGGTAAAGAGATTTGATATGTGAATATTTGCACCAATAGCCACAAACACAAAAAGAAAAAGTACTCATAATTGAACCTGATTTTTCTTTCTAAATTGGAGACAAAAGAGACCATCATTATAACTAATAAACCCAATGAGGACTTAGAAAAGAAATTGGAATAATGCTCTCAACTTTTATTGGCCGCTTACAAAATTTATACCATACTTCTCCAAACAACCTCCTAGTTGAGAGAAAAAACAGACTTTCTCTCCAAAACAAAGTAAGCATGAACAACATGTGTCAAATCCCTTCACATTACATACAAACAAACTTACACTTCTGCTAGGGACTTGATATACCAATTGTTCAAGTTGGAGTGTTCGACTTTTGTGGCAGCCAACTTATCCAAAAACCACACCAACTTCCCGTTAGCTGGTTGGACCATTTTTGCTGGTATTGACAGGCAATCAGATCCATTCTCATCTACTGCCAACAGTACAGCATCTGCTTTACTTTCACCTGCTGCGACCACTGCTACGTTAGAAGCAGAATTGATAACAGGCAAAGTGAATGTGATTCTCTCAGGTGGGGGTATAGGGGAGTCAGTAATGAAAGTAACCCATTCTTCTCTTTCTTCGAGTGCTGGGTGATTTGGAAATAAAGATGCAACATGCCCATCAGTACCCAATTCAAGCAGAATGAGATCGAATTTTGGGCAGTCACTGATCTCAGACACGTTGATAACACGGGTTCTCACTAACTGCCGGATGACAAACTCATAATCATCAGCAGCTTCTTCAGCTGACACAGAATCATTAATAGAAACGGCGTGACTGGGGACTATAGGCACCTGTTATTGTAACAAGCATATCAGCAGGGGAACCAATTAATATATTAATTAACGACAAAATCAAAGCAGGTACAAGTTAACATCAGATACAAGTGCACAATATCTTTAATATGAATCTTGGAACAGAAGAACAGAACAAAATATCAACACAAATGCGCAGAAGGTAACAGCAAAAACCTAAACTTGAAGCCTGGTTATTGCATTTTAAAGATCCAACTATACAGGGTTTCTCTAATTCTACAGCTTGAGTATATTCAGGCCAAAAGTTATTTGACTGAGCCTTTTTCCTTGGAGCCTGTTGAAAATATATTGGGATCTTTGTAATTATTGTATAGACAAGTCATTTCATTTAAATATGAAAAGTATCTTCTATATTTATTCAATCAGTATTTATTGCTTGAGCCTATACAAAACGAACACCTATGCCTTTTTTCTCTCTAATTCAGCAGATAATTCAAGAGAAGTGAAGACTAGGTAAGCATTAGATAATTTAATGCGGAACCAGATGAACACTAAGAATACCGACAACATCCGAATCAGATTATCAAGTTGGCATTGAAGAAAATATCCATACTGTCCAGTCATATATTTAGTTACTAAAGTCTCTTATGCAGGTTCGACCATTGGTGCAACTCAAGCAAACAAATAAAGGCTACCTTAGAATGGAACATAAACTGTTACGATTACAATCATTTGTACAAAAACATGTCACCCACTCGAGAAATCACAGACACTGTAGATCAATAATTTAAGGGAATATAGATAAACTTAAAACTAGGGACAGACACCAACACACCTTTTTTTCAGAGGTGTCGGTGCTACTTAGATAGACCCCAATGATGCAGTAAAAACATAAGATAGTTGAGTCGAGGACCAACCTTAGACAAAAAGACATCTTTAGCATGCTTAAAACAGCTATCCTCATGACTTTTCGACACAACACACTCGTCAGCCCAGAAGATATACCACTTGGTCCAATCCACTGTCTTGTTATATGGAGGTTGCAAGAGTTTTCTGTTTGAACCAACAACTTTTTAACCTAACACCAAATCATAAAATCAAAGAAACATTATATGAAAAAGATTAAGATACAGATACCCCATTAAGTCAATGAGAGAACCACCAGATATAGCAAGGGCGAAAAATCCATGCTCCTGCACAGCCGCGTCCGACACATCCGCAATGTACTCAGCCAAAACAGTCTTCACCTCATCCTCACTGTCATAAATCCTCAACTCTCCTCTATTCTTATGATCACCAGAGAGAGCCATGGTTTGAAAAACTTCAACAGCTCTATTACAAACCAACCCAGAGAAAAAGGCAGAATCAGATCATCAAAACAATTTCATATAGAAATAATAAATAATTGAATCATAAAGCAATATATAAGCTTAGTGTACTAAGTTTGAAATTGAAACACAATGGGCCTATGAAGCACAGACACGACAACCGAACATGCCACAAACACATCAACACCGTTAATAATTTAAAAGTAATAACAAGTGGCAGTGTCATGTCGGTGTCCGAGACTGACACAGAGTCACATACACGCCATTTTTCAGAGGTGTCAGTGCTACAATTAATTGATCTAACACTTCTAAATCCAAAATTGTCCAAGATCCTTCTTTCACAGCTTAAAACAAAAATCACAAGAAAGGAACAGATATTAGACATAGTTATAAGTATAAGATGATTTTACAATTTATTTCTCTGCATCTTTTAAATGATGAAACTAGGGTATACAAAAAAAAAACTATAGCTATAAGCAATAGTTTGATAAAATTCAACATACAAATTCTATAAGCATGTGGAGTCTCTAATTGTCAAAAGGGTATCAACATCACAACAGAAACTTGAAGCGATCGATATCAAAAACAAAAATTGATGAAGCTAAGTAGAGAAATGATGAAAAATACAAAACAAGAAAAAGTTGTAAAATTCAATTAAGTGGAGAGTAAAATTATAAAATAAGAAAATAATGAAAGTGAATGATAGTGATATTCATCCAGAAGAAGAAAAAGCGTAACACAAAGAATCGATAGGTTTGAGATTGATAGAAGGGAAAAAAATGCTTACAGAGAGAAAAGAAGAAGAGTGGCACACAGAACAGAACAAGCTGACAAATGTTAAAAGAGATTGGTACGAACAAGTTTGTTTATACTTTACATAGTATTATGTTACATATATTATATTATTATTATTAAATATATTATTATGATTATTAAATATATTATTATTATTATTATGATTAATAATATTATTATTATTAAATATATTATCATTATTAAATATGTTATTATTATTATTAAATATATTATTATGATTATTAAATATATTATTATTATTATTATTATTATTATTATTATTATTATTATTATTATTATTATTATTATTATTATTATTATTATTATTATTATTATTATTATTATTATTATTATTATTATTATTATTTGTGATGATTTGGATTTTGGACGGTCTATGGAGGATCTAAACATAGTTTTTTTCTTCAAAATCCCATTTTCACCAAATTTTTGAAAACTCAAAAAAATTAATGCTTGACAAAAATAAGTGTGAGCCATATATTCAAACAACGACCATACCTCAAAATCATTCAATGAGTGCCCTTGATCTTATAATTCAAGAGCTCAACTTTAAAGAAGCTTGAAACTCAACTGTTGATTGAAAATGAAGTTGTTCTTGGTACTATAACGAAGATATAACCTAATAGAGGGAGAAGTTTATTGGGCTGGAAAGATTGAATGGTAAACTCTCATCATGTTATTGATTTGTTTCGTTTTATTTAGGGTCACTTTTGTGTTGAAGATGAAGTGGTATCAGGGCCGGCCCAACACACCTTGAGGCCTGAGGCGAAATTTAAAATTAAATATTTTTAAAATAATAAAAATATTTTTTAATTAATTTATTTTAGTTTTTTAGATGTAAAATTATTGAATTATTATAATCAATTTAATTTAATATTTTATTTTTAATTGATAATAAAATTAACTCATCTAAATTTTTTATTATTTAAAAAAAAATCATAATTGAAAAATGATGTCATAATTTAAAAAAAAAATACTTAGATATTAAGTCTTCTATTATATTTAAAAAACTCAAAATTTTATCATTTATATGTATAATTAAAAAACTCAATATTGTAAATTATTATTATTATTATTATATATTTTATTTAAATGTTATTATTTAATTACTATATAAGATAATGAAAAAATATTTTTTTTAAAAAATCAATTAATTAGAACTATAAAACTATTAAATAAAAATGTGAGGCCCTAGGCAGTAGCCTTGATGGCCTATGCTTAGGGCCGGCCCTGAGTGGTATAAATTACATGGTTAACATAGTGATAATTTAAAGGACTTTTTTTTGTTACACATTTTTAACTTGAATGATTATATTTAGTATTCGGAGAAATGATAATGAAGTTGGACGCAAATTCTTTCGGTATAATGACAGTATTGAATATGGGAAGAAAGATAGGGGTGTTCAAAATCAAATTGGCTCAATAGAAAATCGTAAAACCGAATCAAATCAAATCGAAATCGCAAAAAACCGCATTTGGTTCGGATGTGTTTGGGTCATTTCTTAACAAACCGCACGATTCGATTCGGTTTGCCGTTTGTATTTTACAAACCAAACCAAATCAAACCGCATTATGTTACAACCCCCAAACTTCAATTAATTTATATCCAACTCAAACTCAAACCTTTTATGCTTTAGTCTTATATTACGAATGATTTTCTCTTCCTTACACTTAAAGTTTCAGTTTAAATCTTCTCAAATCTCTCCTAGCGGTATTGCACCTTCATCTCATCTTCTTTTCCAAATATATATCACATATTCTTTTCTAGTCTTTCATCTCTTAAGTTCTTTCTTTTTTTATCTTATTATTTTTATTCTACTGTTCTCTCTTATAATTACGTTTTTAATGTTACTCTTATTATCTAATCGCATCTCTTCTACTTTTTCTTTTTTCATCTTCTCTAATATTTCATTTCTTTTTTTTCTTTTCTATTTCATTATAATGTTTTTGATATTATTTTTTATTCCACTTTTATCTAATATTATTTTTGCATATTAAATGGAAAGTTGTTATTCAAATATGATGAATTTTGTTGTTATTTGATAACGCATAAATGAATAAATACAAAGTTATGTTGTCATCAATATGTGTATGTATGGCTCAATAAATTTTTTGTAAAAAAAACCCAAACCAACCGAACCAATCCAAACTGTAACATCCCAATTTTTATTAATATTTTTATTAATTATATTAGTAATTATATTATTTGGTGTTTTTAATAATTGCTTATTTATTTAGTTATTATGTGATATAATAATTATTTGAAATATTTAATTGTATGTGTGTTTGTGTTATTTGGGTTGATTAAGTTGTATGAGAGATATAGCTAAATGGGCCTAAGTGATAGATTGGTGGGTTAAGCCCAATTTACATATGTGGGATAGTAAGAGAAGGTTAGGGTTTTAGAGGTTACTATTTTCATTTGGGGGAAAAGATAGGAAGAAGAGAAAAGAGGCAAAAGGGAAGAGAACAATGGTGGAAGAGAAAAGCTAGAAGAACCCACATTTTCGCAGCTATGTTTCAGCAAAGAGTCACCTTAGCAAAACGGACGTATCTCTCAATCCAACCGTTGGATCGTTACGGTATTTGGACACAACGTTCCTGACCCATAGAGGTAAGTTCTGACCAGAGCGATTTTGATTTTGAGGGTTTTAAGTTCGTCTGATAAGCTGATTCCCGAACTGGTTTTTAGGTGTGTCTCCTAGTGATGTTAGAAATGATTTCTTTTGGAGAAAAGCTTAGAGTTATGGTGAAAGAGTCCATATTTACCAAGGTAAGGGTGGGGTTCTTTCATGCTAAAGGGTTGTATGATAGTATGTTATGGTGGGTTTGATTCTATACTTTGATATATATGTTCTTCTATGTTGCAATTTTGGGTATTTGATGATTTGTTGGAATGTGATGATATAAATGTGATAAGTTGTGTGCAATTGATAATCTATGTGTATTAGATTGTTGTGTTTGTTGTGGGTAAACCATTGATAGTGAAATAATGGGTTTTGTTGTAGAATTGGAAAAATAATGGAATAGAAATATAATAGTTGAATTGAAATTAATATAGTTTGATTATTAATTGGATAATTAAATTATTAGTTGAATTGATTCCAATAAGTCTATGTGATTGGAATATACTTGGACTTGGACCAATTATTCGGTTTATCGGTAAATTACGGTATTTTGAGAAATTGACCGTAATTGTGTTTTGGTTGAATATTCAAGTTGAGAATAATATATTGTTATGCCAATGATGTTGTTTTGATAATTAACATTATTTCTAATTGATTTAGTTGATGATTGAAATTCGATTTGATTTACTTGATATATTGGCATATTGAAATTATTTTGAGAATTGACCAAAAATTGTGATTTCGCTTTGGATGCCTTTGTTGCGAATAATATTGTGATTGCCAATATGATTATTATTGTGCACTGTTATGTGATTAACCTTATGGTATGAATCCTAGCTAATTATCGTTAGTTTAGTAGATTATGATGATAATTGCGATGACTGTGTTAATATGTGAAATTGAGTAATTGTGTCGATGTGCCGAAACATGATGATAATTGTAATGATCTTGATGATATGCGAATTGTATATTTGTGGCGATTTTGTGAATACGTGATGTTGTATATATTTGTGAGGATGATTTTGTGACTAAGTGAAGATGAAATATTATGGTGACGTGAATTACCTCGTATAAATGGTAATTGATTGTGATATAGGCTTATGCCTTGTGACGATATGTGATTGTGATGAGTATGCTGTGTTGTCTTGTTTGTCGAGTCGCATTTCATAAGCATACTCTGTGACGGCCTGGATTGGCAAACTAGTGACGAAGGCTTATGCCTTGTGCCTCTGAATCGGGCAATTGGTGACGGGGGCTGAAGCTCCGATTGGTACCACATGCATATGCACAGTTGATTCGCATATTGAGTCGCATTTTGAATTATTGTGTTTATGAAGTGAATGCTATGATGTGTGAATGCATAGTTTGCGAAGTTGAATTCATTTGATATGAATTGTTGATGTGTGTAGATGTGATATATGTAAATGAAACGTATATGATGAGAATGTGAATATATATATATATATATATATATATATATATATATATATATATATATATATATATATATATATATGTATGTATTAATGATATATGTATATATGTGGAATATATGAACCATGTTTTGCCATTGTTGATAAGTGTATTAATTTACGTTGTGATTATGAAGTGTATGTATTATGTACTTGAATGACATACTTGTAAATTTGAATACATTGTTATAGTTGATAGTTAACATTATTGTTGTGATGCAAATTGCTTATATTGAGAAGTGGTGAATTGTGTATGATCTTACCTTTGCTATATGTATTATCATACTTTCCTTTATAATGTTTGATATCTCACCCCTTCTGCTGATTTTTCCCCTACCATGGGAAATGGGCAGGTACTCAAGTATAGCTATGGAAGTTTGTAGCTTCATCGTGTCCGGTTGGTGTGTCGCTCTGATACGTAGCACTCGGGGGGTTGTCTATATTGTTGTTTCTATGTTGTTCATGTTTTAGTTGTTGAGTTCCAAATTGGATAATGAGAAGTACTATGATGTTTGAAATTGTTTCTGATTAAATAAGATGATTTGTTTATAAAGCTGAATGTTATGATTCCGCTGCATATTAAAATGAAGTTGGTTTGTCTAAGAGATGTTATGAAGTTGGTTTGTCTAAGAGATGTTATAAGTTGTTTTGTGCTTCTCTGAGATTAAAGTGCTATGTATCTGTTTATGAGTTGTTTATATGAAGTAAATGTGATATCCCAAATGCTTGTTGATAGTTTTTAAAATACTCTGATTTCTCGCATGATATTTTCGGGTAGAATTTGGGGTGTTACACAAACCGCATTGGTTTGGTTTGATTTGGTTCGGTTTTATTTCTAAAAGCCAACCGAACCAAACTGAACCGCACACTTTTTTCTCTTGCGGTTCGGATGATTTTTTACGTCAAAACCGCCCAAACAGCACCGCGAACACCCCTAAAGAAAGATATTAAATATATGAAATGAGTGAAAATTTTGGAGATGCGATGCAATAAAAAATGACTAAAGTTTTGTTGAAAATAATGAGATAATATTTTTTAATAGAAATTGTCAATTTGAGATAATATGTAATATGACCCGTCACATCTCATGGGAGGTGTCGGTCCCAAAGAACTTCAAGTCACTATCATCGTTTAAGTTCGGCGGACGCAACGACTTGCATGAGCATGTGGCCTCAGTTAACACTCATATGTTCATTCTTGGGGAATCTGACTCTTTAAAGGGCAAGCTTCTGTTTGGAACCTTTAGACACAACTTTGAGGTGTTATATGGACCTCCCCTAGCTCTTTGTCACAAGCTATTAAGATCTGGTTAAGAAGTTAATCCACTAATTTGCCATAAGCAGACATAGGAAATTGGCAGCCACTTCAACATTCGCTAAGGTCCATTAGAGTTGCTGAGAGAGTATCTCACCCGCTTCAACGAAGCAACAATCAAGGTAGTCCATCCAAATCAAGAAATGTTCGTAGAAGCATTTTAGAACAAACTCAGGGAAGGACATTTCAACAAATCCCTCGCCTAGAGGACAACGATGGCCTTGGCTGAAGTAGTAACACGGGAAAAATGTTATATCAAAAGCAATAAGACCAATGTTGAAAAGAAGGTTCGGGATGCAAACGAACGCACTCACGATACAGATGACTCAGAATGAACTAATACATGTCGTGTAACGCCCCCAGACTGCTTTCAGGATTACCGACTGACTCCGCAAACCAACCCGGGTCTTTTCAGCATGCTTTGTCCTCACTCACATGTTTTCTGAAAAACTTCCTAGAAGATCGCCTATCCAAATACTACTCCAAGTCAATCAGACCACATGCCATAAAATAGTCTTTTGAGTCTATCAGGCCACATGCTTTATTATTTTTTATATTATATTTTATACGTAAATTTTAATTATCTCGAAGAACTTGTGAAAATAAATTGAAAAAACATTATAAATAATGTCATAAGTTGTTTTCATAAGCTCTTACAAACAAATAATCTCACAAAACTTATGCTACTATGTATACTCAAATAAGTCAATGTAAAAAAAACATTTAGTCTTGTAGTAATTTTGATTCTCTGGTATATTTAAACATTAATTGAATTGTTTATTTTACAATGTTTAAATGATGTAGGCTTTTAAGCAGACTAATAGGCTAACCAGGTCTTCGAAAAAGGCAGATTCAGGTTAAAAAAAGCCTATAATAGGCCACATGTCAGACTTAAGCTTTGAATTTTTTTAACAGAGCAGGCTCAGACTTGACAAAGCTTTACTCGACCCTACCTTTAGCCGCAACATCATCTAACCAAAACAATTTACAACGACTCACTTGGAGAATTCCAAAAACACTCCCTCTCCATCAACTCCGACAACTCAATCTCACCCCAAAAATATGGCCACCATTATCTCCATTAGACATAATGCAACCATTTTTATCAAGAGAGGCTTTAATCATTGTCGGAGTCTTTAACCGTCTTACTTGAATGTCTTTGGCTGTAGATGTGGCCGGAAGTGATAGATTTTCCACCTCATTAGAAAAATTGAGCTGTGTTTTTCAGCCTTTCAGACAACATAATGCGACATCTTACGCTTTTGCAGCCATCTCCGGCACCAAAAATGATCCTAGCTGTATACGAGATTTCTTTTTCGATAACCGGATTTCTGATTACTCCGACGGTGCGGTCGGAGGTTGAGGTTCTGGTACATCAACCTTTAATTGCAAGTGTAGCTTTTTGAGAAATATTTAAACTAATATAAACCACTTAAAATATATACAAGAATAAAATGATATAATTTAAAAATGAAAATGCTATTGTAATTATGAGCAACATAATGATAGAGTGAAGATTGCAGTCTTGATCTTGCTCTCGCGGCAAATGTTGTAGATATACTTATGCTTATGGTAGGAACTTAATTTTATAAAAATATTAAGAAATAAATTTAGAGCTTCGTCTTCGAGCTTCTTGCAGAATAGCTTAGACTACAATAATGTCTAGAGTAACAGATAATTATAGTTATCGGGTACTCTGTACTCATCTGAACTAAAACTAAAAAGAAGCATCTTTTCTGAAACTCCATCCACATATCCAATTGGGGAGGATTGGAGAGAGATATTCAATGTTCCTAAATTAAATAATATATGATTTTACTAGTATTCAACGTATAGTGTTACCATTCTATGCAAGTCGAATGGCAATCGTAATCTCCAATCCTTCTGTTTACGATTCAACGGCTTGCCTTTTTTTGTAGGATCTCTATTCGCTTTAACATCTGCCAATTTCCAAACACATGTAGCCGAGTCTTTTTCGATTGAATCTAAAAAGAATACTCCATTCACTTCATGGCAGTTGGACTCTATATTTTCTGTATAGAAAACTCTCATCGGCATGTCTTCAAATCGACTAAGATCATCTGGCACTTTCAGTATCCTATCAGCACCCGGGGAAGAAACCTTCAGAGTAAAATCATGTTTGGTTATGTACTTAGTAAGTATAATTAAAGGAACAACCATTTGCTACTGAATAAAATGCTACAGGAATAAAAGCATAACACGTGGCCGCAAAAGTATTACCTCGAGAGCCAAATCATCAGGTATGTCTCCAAGTGCTCCAACTTCATCTAACCTTTTCTTGAATTCATGATTGTAACTCTCAAGCTCTTCCATACTTGGACATCCATATCTGAGTAAGAAAGACTAAAAGTTGAGCACAGAACAAACTGTATTCATAAGTTGAATAGACAAGGGAGGACGGACATTGATAACTCATAGCGAATTATGAAAGAAAGCTTTAAAGATGTATACAGCACAAGTTGGAATATTACTCGCTTGTTAATTTGTCCAGTCTCACGTAAACATATCCTCGAGGATTAGTTTTGAAAGCATAGAGTTTGATGTCCTCACTGAACTTCATAAGGACCTCTTCAGCAATAGATAGCGCTCGCTGACCCCAAGGCACATTTTGCAAGGCAACTCCACCACCACTTCCACCGTCACCAATCTACATACGTAAGACACGGACATAGCACAGCTTGAACATTTAAGCAATGTTTAACGGTATTCATTATATAATTAAATTGAAGATCTCTACAATAATCCAACAATAATCTGAGTTAAAAACCAGATACCTTAGGCTCAGCCTCGTCTTCTTCTTCCCATCCATCTGTGCTTGAACCATCATCACTTGTTTCACCTGCTAACTTAACACACTTGATTAGTTAAGATAATAGTTTTGTGAAAACACCGGTAAAGAAGCAAAACAGAATAATGCACTAGAAAAGAAAAAAGAAACACCCAGTGGAAATATCCTATCTTGGAAAGCAAAACTGAAAATTGGCAACTAATTTAGGATTTGTCAAACTCATTTGCTGGCTAGTAAATATCTAGGAGGAAAGAAAAACCTCCAAAACAAAGATATTAAAATGAAACAAAGAACAAAAGCAAAGAAGTTTCTGCCGATCTTTCTTCAAATATTTTCATCAAAACTTAAAACTCAAAACGGAGCTGCAATGACTACAATCGCAACACTTTATGGATTAATCAATTTAAGAAATTGAAAAATAAATTTAAGCATATTCCAGCTTTCTGTATAATTACATCAGTTCAATAATATGATTAAAATTACTATCAGTATATGATGTATCCCAAACTACTTGCAATTAGATTATTTTAACACAATTGACATAAATTTGAATGGAGGATGGAAGAAAAAAAAAAGAAAGAAAGAAGAAAGAACCTGAATGTGAAAGTGAAAAATGGCGATAGAATGAAGTGTGAGGAGTTGAGAACGGGAGAGAGTGGGAATTCAGTGGAGAGAGAGGAGAAGGGTTTTGGGAAACGAAGGAACGGGATGACTGAGGAGTAGAGCGTAGGAGAAAAGTGACCCCGCCCAAAATATTCTTCGTCTTCTTGATCAGAGCTCTTGCCGCCATAGCCAGGGTTGATTTGATGCTTCCTCCGTTTCACATCGTCATTGTTGAAGCCGGCGAAATTTTCATATGCTGTTGCTGTACATTTTGAAAACTGCTAGTTACACCTCCTTAATCAATCTAGTTACACCCTGAAATCATTAATAAAAATAATTAATTTTTAACAACCTTGGGTTTAAAAATATTTGAAACTGTTTTTATTTATTTGTTTTTTTAGTTGTTTAAGTAGTTTTTTAGTTTTCTTTTTGTTATTTATTTGGTGTTTTTTTAATTGATTTATTTTTATATGTTAAAATAAATTGGATTAATTAATAGAGTAATGCTAGTCATACACCTAATTGTTACACCAATACTTACATCCAACAGTATTTTACAGTAGTAACTAAATTTGGTTAATGCAGTGTAAAAATTTGGTTAATGAAGTTGGTTAATACAACATTCAGGTATTAAAAATAATTTTTAGCAGTCACCAAATTTGGTTAATGCAGTGTAAAAACTTGGTTAATACATTAATAAAGTTGGTTAATGCAACACACAGATATTAAAAATATTTTTTAACAATTATCAAATTTGGTTAATGCAATGTAAAAACTTGGTTAATGCAGTAATGAAGTTGGTTAATACACGTCTAAGTATTAAAAATAAACGTCCGTATATGAATAGTATTCGTCCGTACATGAATAATATTCCTCCGTACATAAACAGTATCGTACGTATATACGGTATAGGTGTGAGATTTAGTGTAAGAATAACATTTCTCTGGAATTGATAAAGAGTTGGCTCATGCACGAGAGATTGTAGATTCAAGTGCTGTCTTTTCTAGATCTTGAGGTTTATCCTAGCTCGAATACATAAACTTGTTTGTATATAAAAAAGACTTGGTGATGCCTTTTTGATTGAATTCAACAATTTTTCTCAAATTGATTTTGACATTTATGGAAAGGTGATACAAAAATATTAGTTCAATTCGTATTATATTTAGTGTACTCTCAGGTTGAATAAGAAGCATTTAGTTGGGAGGAAAAAAAAAAGAAAAAAAAATAGAAATAATTCAGCAGAGGAAATATTAAAGGGAATTTTTTTATACACCCATATAGGGTGGAAAACACCCTTGAGAACTCCAAAATACCATTCAAAGTCACCCCTATCTCATTTTAAAATATTTCGGATATGCATATCCAAAAATAGCTTGAACTAGTTTCTGATATTGTTAGCTGGAGATTTCGATTGAAGAAAATATTTTTTGAAGAGCTGGAGTTCGAAGATAAAATGGCTTCTGATGGCTATGTCCGAGGATGTTATTTAAGAGGAAGATGATTGAAATCAAAGTTGAATCGAGATAGATTGTCTTTAAGACTTAAGTGTTTCTCGAAATACAAAGAGTACTAAAGCTTAGCGTATTTTGTGGCATTCTCGTTAAAGATCACGTTGCCACGTATCGAAAAAGAATTCAGATTAGAGGATTTGAATTTCGAAGCGTTCTGTATAACCGAATAAGGACAGATGGCGCCCCAGGGATTCGAAACGTATGCATGTGAGCAACGTGGCATTTTGTTAGTGTAGGACTGTTAGGGTCGAATTAGTTTAAATAAGGGTCTTAGTATCAGGATCCAATGTGTTCATTTTGTACAAATCACTCAAGTATCAAGTGTTAAGAGAAAGAGTTCGCTGAGAAATGTACGTATGACACCACTCATTTAATATGTTTGTATTTCTACTTACAGATTCAAAGTATCTTTAAATTTCCTTTAATTTTTCGCCTGGTCTTTCTTGTAGTTTAAGTTTATTTATGTTCTTTGTCATACCCCAAAATTTGCCCATCTCATTCCTCTTATTCAAACTCATACCAAGGCACAATGCTCAAAGATACCTCCTCCTAAACAATGGTTCAAGGAACTAGAGTTTTTGTTTTTCTGAAGAAAATGAATGGATCAAAGGCTCCAATACATCTCATATGGTTTATGATGTCTCAAACTACCTCCATGACAAAATTCAGGTCTCAATTCAAAGAGTTGATCACTCAAATGCTCAGAAAGTCAACAGTCGACTGATTTGACCTAAAAGTCAACTGAGGTCAAAGTACAGTCAAAACTCCTGATTTTTTGTCAACATCCTTATTTTGAAGTATCATTCACCATTTGATCAAGGATTGATCATGGCTCATCAAGGAAAGATCAGAAATCAACAATCTCAAAAGTTTCTAAATTAGGGTTTTCATAGGAGAAAGTCAACTGAACTTTGACCAGCTATAACTCCTACATGGAACATCATAAATTTTTCATCCAAAGCTCATTTTGAAGGAAATTGAATTCTCTACAACTTTGTCTCTCACATGCCAAGTCTCAAAATGCTTCATTTGAGAGATATGGATCAAAACATTATAGGTCCTTTTCAAAAGTCAACTAGAAGTCATCTTTTTCAAAAGAGCACATAAGGAGCATGGAAAATCATTTTGATATGGGACCAAAATCATTGGTTAGAGGACTCTTCATGGTTTCTAAAAAGTCCTAGAACTCATCCATACCTTAAAAATTGAGAGAGATATTCCTTGTCAAAGTTGACTAAATTTGAAAGGAAAAATATGAAGAAAAAGGATTCAAAATGAATTTTTTTACAAAGAGGCCCAAGTTTTTATGATCCAAGCTTGTTCTCCAAGTCATCAAAGATATCCAATCTTAAAGCCACGAAAATATTATGAATATTTGATTTTTATTTGAATTTTTTATTCATTTAAATCATATATTTAGTCAATATTTGAAGAAAAATTGAAAAGATTAGATTTCCTTTTAATTTCAATCATATCTAATCATCATTCAAGTCAGGTATTTGATTCAAAATCATGGAGAACAAGATTGGTGAGGAAAATATACAAATTGGCCAAAATTGGAAAGAGTGAAAATCATATTTCTTCAAATTTCCAATCAAAGATTTAATTAGATCTTCCTCCAAATTTGTTAACCTAAAACCACCTCCTATATATTCTGATCACAACCACATGCTAGGTTTACGAAAATTCTGCAGATTAGACCCCCAACCGAGCTTGCAAGAATCAAGAATTTTCCAAAAATCGATTTCATAGTTGCAGGCTAATTCAGGAATTTTTATTCATTCATACACGTTCCCTGATCCTCCCTGAAGCTGTACCAGTTGTTCCCAGGTCCTGAGACTTCAAGAACACGCCTCCAGAACTCACGGTTTGCACCTTTTTAAAAGTTTTCGATTCATTTGATTCAAGCATTCATACTGAAATCTATTTGCATATTATTACTTGTGATGTGATTTTGATGGTATCTGGATCTTTAATTGTCTTTCTGTGCACGTTTAAGCCTAACACCATTATTAGGGTTTCGAGCTCTAAAATTGGGGCTTTATGATTGGGGCCAAATTAGGGGAAACCAATGGGTTTTTTGAACTCAGGGGCCTTGGACGATCCTAGTAGCATGGTCGCGAAATATTTCTTGTAGTGTTTGGGGGTATTCGTAAATGGCAGGTGTGAAAGATAGGCTTTTTATAGCGCGTTTGCAAACAAGCGCTATAAAAAGTGATTTGCAGAAATCTTGATGGAGAAGATGATGCGCTGGCAGCTCCCCATTGGCCAGAAACGTGCGCGCTGAATTTTAAAAGGCCTAGTGATCTGATGCATCAAGACACATGGTATGTTGTACGCGCGCATCCTCATGGCCCTCAGATCATACTCTCGTCAGATCCAACGCTCCTAAGGCTGGAGGTGCACCATACTCCTCACACGCGTGCCACACTGGATTATAAGTTAAGTTTTTTATAATTTTTTTATTTTTAATTACATAACCTAATATTTATTTTTATTATATATATATATATTCTTTTTTTAAATCCTTTAATAATTCCCCTAACAATTTTTTTTTACTAAAATTCTTTTTTTACAAATATTATAATAAAATCTTTATTTTTATTAATTATGTGATTTGATTTAATTTGGTTTTATTTGTTAAATAGCTTAATAAATCATAATTTATTTTTATTAATTGATTAAAATATATTAAGGTCTTATATTTAATCGAAACTTGTTTTTTATCGATTTAATTAATTAGGTTGAAAAACCAATAATTAATTGAATTGATTATTTATTTTGTTAACTTTATTTAATTCATACCCTAATCAGGGTTTACGAAGATCACACCTACACTAAAATTCTCTCTTTGTTGTGCAATTTTTCAGGGTTAGCATCAGGGTTTCCTCCAACTACGAACCATATCAGATCAAAGCTAAGTCCCTGATTCCATTCTTATTTATTTATGTTTTGCCTTAATTTAAATATTTATTTTTTGCCTTAAATTTAAATATTTATTTTTGCTTTTCTGATTTAAAAATCATGGTTTTACTTTTATGAACTAGCCATACACTTACCCCTTTGTGTTTGTTTTTCCTTTTCCAATTTTCAGGGTTAGCCAACCGTCAAAGCTCGATTAGTCGGTAACCCTAAAACCTAACCTAATTTATTTTTCTTTCTTTTAAGTTATTACTTGTGTCAGACCTATTGCATTGTTGTTCTATTATTCCTTTTTTCCCCATCCCCATAGTATTATGTATCTGCTTCGAGGTTGTATTGTGTGGCCTTAAAGGCACTTAAAATTGTATGCATTATATAACTGTGTGGTTAGTAATCCTAGGGAGTGATAACCTCGAACTGAATTAGAATCATTAATTACAAGATAATATAACTGAATCTGATCACGTGATTGTTGCACCCACACACCTTTTATGGTACCCCTCTTGTTGCCTGTTGCCGGTTGCCTTGTTGCCTTGTGTTTTTCAGTGCAGAATAGCCAAGTCCCTCGAATACGAGGATACCTCAGCAATGTTGCCCTCGGTTCATTCAGATCATAAGTCCCTAATGATGCTGCCTTCGATTCGCTAATATGATCTCGTCCCTCGAAGTTGCCTACGAAGTGCTGAAGTATCCTCCGGTTGCCTAAAAGTAAATGGCTATTCTGATCCTTCCCCTAGACTACCTGCCCTTCTATGGCAGGGACAGTCTTGTGGCGAACGATAATTCGACGACCCTTCAACCTCCAAATAAAAGGACTTCCCTACCCTCCTATGGTATGGATAGCCCTGAAAGGCTAAATGAACATTTTTCATCTAACCAGGTAATTTGCCCCTAATTGCTTTGCTTTGGCTTAAATATTTTTCTTACACTTTTTCATAAACCTTCAAAAAGGCTACGCTCTTTTACGAGCTAAAGTCCTTATTTCTTCTTCTTCTACATTTCTGAACTTTTGGCTTCAAAACTAAAGAGCAAAGCAATTAAGAGCCCATGAAAAACCATGGATGCAAAGGGTGCCTTACACCTTCCCTTTGTATAAATTACCCCCCAAACTCAGTTTTTCTTTTAAAAGGTTTTTCCTGTTCTTTTAGCCTTTCTATTAATTTGGATAAAATAAAAGTCGGTGGCGACTCTTGCTATCCGCACATTTCGTTAAAGTCAGTTCACCGTATTACATTCTTCGATTAATCTGTACACTTCTGCACTTTACAATTATTGCACTTTACATTCCTGTACTTTACGTTTCTGAAAGTTACATTCCTTTATCATTTCGTCAAAGTCTGTTTTCTTACATTTATAACCAGTTTATGTTTTCAGTTGTGTACATTCTAGGTTAGTCTATTTCGCAAGTTACTTACATGTTCATACTATAACCGAGTTTCGACGCAAAAGACCAACAAACATGAACCAAATTATCTCAAAAGACAACTATTTGACTATGTCCTAGGATCAATCTAGTCGATCCTGCGAGTAACCAAAGTATATATTTATAGTTTGGAGGACTAGCGGTTGTTTACCGGAAATCACCGTAAATAAATTGGCATGCCTAGTGGGACCGTGTCAAACATATTGTCATTAATTTGTTGTTTTGTTTTTGTCTAGAATATATCAAGACCTTGTATGAACCTTAGGAACGGTAAATTAACCAACAGTGCACCACTGATTCCTAAACGAAGGTACAATAAGAAAATGGTCAATTCGACCAGTGGAAGAGGAAATCAAGATCCCCTACAAGGATCAGGAACAGTAGCAGCAAGTACTACAAATGTTTCGACTTTTACGTCAGAAGCACACGAGATACCCGCTTCGACAGGATCTGCGGCCATAGTTAGTTCCCAGGCCATGCCCTAAAATACATAAGGGCCAACAGGAACAATCCCAGTTTCTAGTTCGACCACCGTGCCTCACTTCACGAGCACGACAGAAATACCACATTTTGCGGCAAATTTCGCAAATCAACAACAAACCCCAAGACCATCGTCATCATCATTCGAGGGATGGAGACCTGGAAACCCATATGGAATGTCGTTTTCATATATGACAGGATTACATGGTGCAGAACCTACATATACTCAATCTGGTGCGACAACATTTTCGTCTAACGCAGGTTTGATAGGTCGAAGCGCACAAAATATAGGCCCATCGGGCCAAATGCCTCCATTAACGACCAACAGTCAAGCGGTATTTAGGCATGAAATGGATGCTAGTAACCACGATATGGTGGGTATTCTCGCTAGAGAAATGTGATCGATCTTTACTCCCTTAGTAGCAAACATTACCAGGACTAACCGGGATAATGTAGAAACATACCAGAAAATATCTTCACAAATAGGTCGAATGGCAGATTTCTTAGGAGTCCCTCAAACTAGGCGAAGAAATAACCAGTCTACCTATCGAGAAGGTGACCAAGTCTTAGAACGGGTTGAAGATGTAGTTCAGCCACCTAGGCAGGTACCCGTCAAAAGAAATCAAGTAATAGATTTAGAAAATCAGAATCGAGGGACCAATACTGGCCAACAACAAGTTCCTCAGGAACAACCTAGGCTAGTTGTAGTAGGTAGGGACGAACATCCAGACGAAGTATTACACAGGGTTAGGAGAGATAATATGGAAACAGAAAATAACCTAACCGCCATGATAGAAAGAATTATGGCCAATAATAGCCTTAATACTGGACTTCGTCGTCCAAATTACACTTCCCCTGTAGCAGAGTATATTATGCAAACGGAATTACCAAGAGGTACCAAAGTACCTAAATTTACGAAATTTTCAAGGGACACTAGTGAATCGACTGTGGAACACATAGCCCGATACTTGATAGAGGCTGGTGATTTAGCAGGCAACGAAAACTTGAGAATTAAAATATTTCCCTAGTTCGCTAACAAAAAACGCTTTCACATGGTTTACCACCTTACCCCCAAATTCCATAGATGCATGGGCACACTTGGAGAGATTGTTCCATGAACAATTCTATATGGGCTAAACCAAGATAAGTTTGAAAGAATTGGCTAGCATTAAGAGGAAATTCACGGAACCCATAGATGATTATTTGAATAGGTTCCGTTTGCTGAAATCAAGATGCTTCACAGTTGTTCCAGAACACGAATTAGTCGAAATGGCTGCAGGAGGTCTGGACTATTCAATTATAAAGAAACTAGATACTCAATATTTGAGGGATATGGCCCAACTAGCAGATAGAGTTCGACAAGTCGAACGATTGAAAGCTGAAAAGGCCAGAGCGAACAAGAATTATAAGAAGGAGAGAGTGGCATATATTGAGGCTGAAGACGCTGAAGGCGAAGCCTTCGAAGATTCATACAGTTTCGAAGAGGTCGAAATAGACTTAGACAAATTAAAAGAAGCACCACCTTACTCTTGTAAATTGCTCATCCCTTCGAACGGGAAAAATCCAGTCGAGAATGACAAAAGTGATAAATTTCCAAAGAAAACATACACTTTTTACGTCACTAAATGTGACGAAATATTTGATTTACTAGTAAAAGATGGCCAAATGATAGTGCCTCCAAACTCCAAAGTTCATCCATTGGAACATCGGAAGAAACGAGGTTTTTGCAAATATCATGGTTTTTTAGGCCATAAAACCTCACAGTGCTTTCTTTTCAGGGATCTAATTCAGAATGCTATCAAGGATGGACGTTTGAAGTTCGCTGATAAGGCAAAGAATCACATGAAGGTCGATGCTGATCCCTTGAACGTCGCTGACACAAATTACGCTGAACCAGTTGACATCAATATGGTGGATGTGTCTGAAGCTGACATTGCTGAATGGGAGATGGTTTCAACCGGAAAGCAGGCTACTGAGAGCCTAAATGACGATGTAATCTTCAATACTGAGGTTGAAGAGTCCTTTGAGACAGAAATCACTGAAGATCTGAAGGAGAAAACTAGCGAGGCCACTGAAGACCTCAGGGTGAAACTCCAACAGATAAAGATCTCTGAAGCTCCCCCAACAGGCGTCAACATGGTGAATGTTAGGCAACCTTTATCTGAAATAGAATAACTAGAGAAGTGTTTGCTGAGGGAAAAGGGAAACTATGGAAATCCACAGGCAATTGGAAGTTTGAAAGATTATCTCTGGAGGTGTCATGAGAAAAATGCTGGACGAATGCTAATGTGTCCAAGGTGCTCGATTATGCTGAATCGAAGGGTCCAAGCTAACTATGAAAGGGCCCAACGAAACAAGATGCAGCAGCCCTGGAGGGAAGGAAACCATTTGTTGAAGGTTTATCCAAGGCCAGAGGAAAGCTTGGTGAGTTTCTTGGTTAGGTTTCACAAGGAAAAGACAGAGATCGTTATGTGTCCTAGATGTGGGGCAGTCTATGATAACCTTATGGCACAATCATTCGAAAGGGTGTTATTCACTACTGGTAGGGAGGATCAAGGACTCCTCCCCAACATGTATGTGTTCGACAATCGAACACCATCAAAAAGGCCTGATAGTCCTCATCCTAAAGCTCGAAGAGTGACATTCAAACTTACTGCAGACATACCCATGGATAGATGGACATAAGCTGGTGCAAGAAATGACAAATGGCGAAGTTGGGACCAAGGTGGACGAACTGCAATGGCTTATAGAAAGCAGTTCCAGGCATCAATCGAGAGACGTACAGATTGGAGAATTACAAAGGAAGGAACCCAATGTCCAGATCGCAATGGAGAAGACACCAAAGAATGAAGAAAACCCAGAAAGAATACAAGGCAAAGGAGGTTGGAGAGTCTAGCAGCACTAAAGTCCCAATGTAGGGGGCAAGGTCAAGCAAACCTTCGGTAGAACGGAAGCTATTCAGTTTTGAAAATGAGAAAGAAGAAGAAAAGATGCACTCTAGTCCTTGGAAAGAGGATGATAGAATGACCAATGATTTCAATTCAGATGGGGTGTCATCCATAAACTTCAACTGCAATGTGGTATCTGTACTTCCTCACGAATTTTACCAAGAGACGGAGGTTGAAGACTGCAAGGAAGCTGATGCGAAAGAAATGGTGAAACATAGACCTGTGTGTTATTATGTGTTGAATAATGGGGCTGTTGAAGAACATAATGCATTTTTCGAAAGACCTGACCAAGGTATGAGAAATCATCTGAAACCCCTTTATATAAGAGCTAAAATTGAAAACGTGGGCATTAACAAAGTCCTAGTTGATGGAGGGGCAGCAGTGAATCTTATGCCCCAATATATGCTGAAAAGGATTGGTATGTTCGATACCGACATAAGGCCTCATAATATGGTTTTATCCAATTTTGAAGGGAAAGTAGGACATACCTTGGGAGTAATCCAAGTGAAGTTAACTGTGGGTTCAGTCACAAGACTAATGATGTTCATGGTTATACCAGCAAAGGCAAACTACAACCTTTTATTGGGAAGAGAATGGATCCATGGGGTTGCTGCAGTACCTTCAACAATGCATCAGAGGCTAACTATCTGGAGAGAAGATGGTATGGTAGAAAATATAGAAGGTGATCAAAGTTACTATATGGCTGAAGTCAACCAAGTCAACAAAACTAGTTTCGACAGACACTTAGCCAATATAGGGCCATGCAATGCAGCAGAAGATATATACACTCCAAATAAAAATGCTATGTATTATCTATCCTTACACCCAAACGGATTCCAGTGGAACAGAGAAATAATGGACGGTCTAGATAACACAGAACCTGTTGAAGGATTACCAGGGATACGGCCAACTGGCTGGGACGAAAACGTTGATTATGCCTGAGTCATCTTTCTTCGAAAAGATTTCGGCTTACATAGCCGAAAACAAAAGAAAAGCGGCTCTTGAAGCCGAACTAGCAAACATGGTTGTTGAAGCCACACACAAAGAATCAAAAGTACCGGGCCCTGGGATACATTTTATCCCACAACCACCTGACGATGAAATTCATGACGAACAGGTTTCAGATAAAGAAGTAAGCCAAAGGTTAGACACAATCTATGATGAAGAACCTTTGGGGTTTGAAAAAGATCCCATGGAACCAAATATAAAGATGTTAGCTCAAGACCCACTCGAAGAAGTAAATCTTGGAGACGAGAGTCGAAAAAGGGTGACATACATTAGTGCAAAGTTAGAGCCATTCCTGAAGTCAAAAGTGATTGCGTTACTAAAGAAAAATAAAGATTGTTTCGCCTGGGACTATGATGAGATGCCTGGTTTAGGGAGAGACTTGGTTGAACTGAAGCTGCCTATAAAAGAAGGGAAGAAGCCCATCAAGCAAACTCCCAGAAGGTTCGCACCAGAAATCCTCTCGAAGATCAAAACAAAGGTCGAAAGACTTCTTCGGTGCAGATTCATTAGGACTACGAGGTATGTCAAATGGATTGCTAATATTGTACCTGTTATTAAAAAGAATGGTTCTTTAAGGGTATGTATAGATTTTCGTGATCTAAATGCAGCGACCCCTAAAGATGAATATCCTATGCCTGTGGCAGAAATGTTAGTAGACTCAGCCGCAGGCTTCGAATATCTAAGTATGCTAGATGGATATTCAGGATACAATCAAATTTTCATTGCAGAAGAAGATGTGTCCAAAACGGCTTTTCGTTGTCCTGGGGCAATAGGTACCTATGAATGGGTCGTTATGCCTTTTGGCTTGAAAAATGTTGGGGCAACTTATCAAAGAGCAATGAATTCTATATTTCATGATTTTATAGAAACATTCATGCAGGTGTACATAGATGATATTGTTATAAAATTTGTTTCAGATGACAGTCATCTTGATCATCTCAGCCAATCATTCGAAAGAATGAGAAAACATGGCTTAAAGATGAATCCCCTTAAGTGTGCTTTCTTTGTGCAGGCTGGAGATTTCCTGGGCTTCGTAGTCCACAAAAAGGGAATAGAAATTAATCACAATAAAACGAAGGCTATTATGGAAACAAAGCCTCCATCCACGAAGAAAAAATTGCAATCACTATTGGGAAAGATAAACTTCTTACGAAGATTTATCTCCAATTTGAGTCGGCGTACGTAAGCTTTCTCCCCCTTACTTCGCCTGAAGCAAGGAAGGTTTGAATGACATGCTGAACATCAAGAAGCTTTTGAGAAAATCAAGCAGTATTTGATGCACCCACCCATATTGTCCCCCCCAAATGGAAAGAAGCACACGCGCCTGTATATCTCAGCTTCAGATAATACAATAGGTAGCATGTTAGCACAAGAAGATGAAAATGGCATCGAAAGAGCCATCTATTATTTAAGTAGAGTACTCAATGATGTAGAGACTAGGTATAGCGCCATAGAAAAACTCTGCCTTTGTTTATATTTCTCTTTTATCAAACTCAAGTATTATATAAAGCCAGTTGATGTTTACGTTTCATCTCATTTTGATGTTATTAAACACATGCTATCCAAACCAATATTTCATAGTCGAATTGGCAAATGGGCTTTGGCCATTACTGAGTACTCTCTAATCGTTCAACCTCTTAAGGCAATGAAGGGGAAAATTGTGTCAGATTTCATTGTAGATCATGCAGTGGTTGAAAATCCTCAACAATATGTAGACTTGAAGCCTTGGAAGTTGTACTTCGATGGTTCAACACATAAAGAGGGAAGTGGAGTTGGTATTCTTATAATTTCTCCTGATGGAATTCCAAAAAAGCTCAAGTATAAAATTGAAGGCCCTCTATGCTCCAATAACGAAGTTGAGTACGAAGCATTAATTGTTGGACTTGAAGCCTTGTTGGAATTGGGGGCAACCAGAGTCGAAATTAAAGGAGACTCAGAATTAGTGATAAAGCAACTGACGAAAGAATACAAATGTATCAAAGATAATTTGATCATGTATTTTGTCATAGCAAATAGGTTGCTTAAAAAGTTCGAATATGTGGATTTAAAACAAGTCTCAAGGGTAAACAATCAAGAAGCAAATGATTTGGCACAGTTAGCCTCAGGATACAAAGTATCAAAGGAAAAATTAGAAGAATTGATCAAAGTAAGAGGTAAAGCAATGGCTACAAAATTATCCCCAAGTGATCTAGAGAACTCACAATTAGGCTTCGCCAACGAAGAGGAATTTGAAGTATTAAATATAGATTCCTTAGCAGATAGGGATTGGAGGAGTTCAATTGTAAACTACTTGAGGGATCCTTCAACAGATACAGATAGAAAGGTGAAATATAAAGCCTTATCACACTTCTTGATGGGAAATGAATTGTTTAAGAAAACCCCTGAGGGAGTCTTACTAAAATGCCTGGGCGAAGCTGAAGCATACTTGGCACTCTCAAATGTGCACAGTGGGGCATGTGGCGCTCATCAAGCGGGGCACAAAATGAAATGGCTTTTGTTTCGTTATTGAATGTATTGGCCCACTATGTTAAAAGATTGCATAGAGTTCGCCAAGGGTTGTCAGGAATGTCAAGAACACGCAAGTATTCAGCATGCACCTGCAAATGAATTGAGTTCAATTATAAAACCATGGCTTTTCAGAGGTTGGGCATTAGACTTAATTGGAGAAATCCGTCCCATGTCATCCAAAGGCCAGAGATATATATTAGTAGGAATAGACTATTTCACAAAGTGGGTCGAAGCAATACCACTAGCTAATCTAGACCAAGAGGCTGTGATTGAGTTTATTCAAAAACATATATTGTATAGATTTGGAATCCCAGAAAGCATAACCACAGACCAGGGATCAGTGTTTACTGGTCGAAAGATGCAAGAATTTGCGAAAGAGATGAGATTCAAGTTGTTCACTTCTACACCTTATTATGCTCAAGCAAACGGACAAGTCGAAGCAGCCAATAAAGTGATAATTGGTCTGATAAAGAAACATGTAGGGAAGAAACCTAAGAATTGGCACAAGACATTGGACCAGGCACTTTGGGCTTGTTGAACATCACCAAAAGAAGCCACTAATACTACACCTTTCCAATTGACATTCGGACACGATGCAGTACTTCCAGTCGAAATATACTTGCATTCAGTCAGGATTCAGAGATAAGAAGAAATTCCCCCAAATGTATATTGGGAAATGATGATGAATGAGTTGGTTGATTTGGACGAAGACAGACTTCAAGCATTGGAAATGATAAAAAAGGAAAAAAGAAAGGGTGTCAAGAGCATACAACAAAAAGGTGAAAGGTAAAACATTCATTAACAATGATTTAGTTTGGAAAGTTATTTTGCCTATAGATCGAAAGAACCAAGCTTTAGGCAAATGGTCTTGTAATACGGTGAACTGACTTTTATAATCGAAATGTCGCGGTAAGCAAGAGTCGCCACCGACTTTTATTTTATCCAAATTAATCAGAAAGGCTAAAAGAACAGAAAAAAACCTTTTTAAAGAAAACGGGTTCGGGGGTAATTTATGCAAAGGGAAGGTGTAAGGCACCCTTTGCATCCATGGTTTTCCATGGGCTCTTAATTACTTTGCTCTTTGTTTTCTGAAATGTAGAAGAAGAAAGAATATGGACTTTAGCTCGTATATGGACTTTAGCTCGTAAATGAGCATAGCCATTTTTGAAGGATTATGAGAAAGAATATAGAAAAAGGTTTTAGAGCAAGGCAAAGCAATTAGGGGCAATTACCTTATAGTTTTGAAAATGAGGTTCTTTTAGCCTTTCAGGGTGAAAGGGTCTATCCTTGCCATAAGAGGGCAGGAAGCCTTTCATTTGGATGTTGAAGGGTCATCGCATTGTCGTTCTCCACAAGACTGACCCATGCCATAGAGAGGCAGGTAGTCTAAGGGAAGGACCAGAATAGCCTTTTTCGTAGGCAACCAGAGGATACCTCAGCCTTTTCCGTAGGCAACTTCCGAGGGTCGAGGTCATATTAGTGTATCGAAGGCAGCATCATTAGGGTCGTATGACCTTTGTATTTATCGAGGCAGCATGGCTGAGGTATCCTTGTATTCGAGGGACATGGCTATTCTGCAAAAACACAAGGCAACAAGCAACAAGGCAACAGGCAACAAGGCAACAAAGAGGTTACCCCAAAAGTGTGCGTGGGTGCAACAATCACGTGATTATATTCATTATATTATCTTATAATTAGTTATCCTAATTCAGTTCAAGACTTGCACTCCCTAGGATTACTAACCACGCAATAGATATTAACAGTAATAATGGGGGAAGGGAAATTGTAACCAGCGGAGGAGAGGGGAATTGAAACCAGCGGGATATAATTAAAAACAAAAATATAATAGAGTTAGGGTTTAGGGTTACCGATACTCATAGCTTTGGCAATTGACAAACCCTGAAGATTGGAAAAGAAAGAATAAACAAAAGAAGGGGTGAGTGCATTATCGGTTCGGAGGCAAACGAAATTAACCCTAAAGTAAGAAGATAAAGAATTTAAGAATGAATAAATAAACGAAAAGATACTTAGCTTCGCATTTGATCTGATATGGTTGACGGTCGGAGGAAGCCTCGGAGGTAACCCTAAAAAATGACAAAGGCAAAAAAGATGAATGTAGGCAATGTTCAAAAAAGTATAAGGGCAAAAAAGATGAATGTAGGCAATGAAAAATAGAATACTTAGCTTCGTTTTTGAAGTGGCGCGTAGTCGGAAGGCATTTGAAAATAACCCTGAAAAGGAATGCACAAAAAATATTTCATGTAGGCATGATCTTCGCAAACCCTGATGAGGGTACAAGTTAACCATGGTTAATAGAGTAAATAAAATTAATTTAATCAATTATCGGTATTCTACCTAATTAATTAAATCGATAAAAAAAAAGGTTTTTGATTAAATCCTAATCCTAATATCAATGAATAAGAAATTAATTATAATTAAATTAAATAATTTTAAGTAAATTAAGTTAATTTAAACAATTAAGAACTAAATATTAAAATAAGCAAAAAAATTGTTTTTTATGTTTTTTATGAGAAAAAGGAATTTTTGAGAAGTCTTTTATAATAGTTAATAAAATATAAACTAAACAACATATAAATAAATTATATATAAAGAAATAAAAAAGAAACTCAGCTTGGCTTGAGTGTGGCGTCCATGGTGTTTCAGCGCTTCTTTGCACGTTAGATCTGGAGCAAGAACAATCTGAAGGCTGATTGTTGAGGGTGTAGCGTGTTGCGCATGAGGCTCGCTGCATGGGATCTGGGAGTGATATTAACCAAAGAAATAACATGCAAAATTAACGCCACAGGGGGGAATCGAACCCAGGTCCCCTGCGTTATAGCTTTTCCTTTTGCCAACGAGGCTACAGCGCTTTGATGTTAATGAATCATTGTCGCTACCGCGAAAATTAAAAGAGTCGCCACTAACATATTTATCCTGAAAAGGAAGGGAATGCCAGCAAACCACAAAACAAAACAACGGTCTCACGACCAGAGAAAAAGGGTAAGGGAGTCGGTTACGTGAGGGGAAGGTGCTAGCACCCCTCGCGCCCATCGTACTCGATGGTATCCACGCCTGTGTCTAAATCTATGGGTGTGTAACAAATCTACGCTAATCTGGACTAAAATGAATGCAGAATGTAGGGAAAAGAAAGGATTGTGCTCGCACGGGCCCTACCCCGCTGCCTACGTATCTGTTTTGCAGAATCAGAGCTACCGTAGCTCGGCTAACTAGTTTCTGTTTGTTTTGTATTTTTTAGGTGAACGAGTTACATTCACACTCCGCTGCTCGACCTTTGGAGACTTATGCTGGGAATGGAGCGGAAATAACAATCTCTTAAGAAAAGAAAATCAAAGAGTGTAGTTTGTGTTTTAAAAGATGCATGAGGAAAACCTAGGCTAAGGGGGAAAGCTTGCTACCTAATATTATCATACAAAGGGTGCAAATCTAAACTAAACTAACAACCTACGAGAAAAAGGGGAAGCATACAATAATATCACACAAACGAGCATCCGCTCGTAAAGCAAACAAACCAACGGTACTGACCGAATGGTAGAAAAGCGGTCCCGCCATAGCCAAGGGGAGCAGCTCAACCCAAGTCAACCAAGCATTAGACCTCGCGAAAATGATCGGGCCATAGACAAGAGGGCGGACCCCTCTCGGCAACCAAGCCGTCACGGATCGTAAAGGAAAACGGTGCGTGCGTACACCGAGCATCAACGTCGAGCGACGCGAGCTATAAGAAAGGCGGGGGTCCGACTACATGAACCCTTTTCCTGACATACTCAATAACAAGATCTTGTGCAAGTTCGGAAGCGAGCAACGCGTAGCGTGCGCATACCGAACGAACTCGATGAGACTAGGCGGGGGTTGATTGCTAACCCTTTTCGCATGCCTTCCGTGAGGACTTAACGGAGTGCCATATAGGACTTATTACACCGTGACTCCCTGCCGCAAAGCACAAATGTAAACACACCAACAAAAACAGAGCCTCTTTCGAGGGCTTGGCCAGATGCATGTCTAGGTCCTACTTCTCATGTTATAGGATGATGCGGAAAGCGGTAAAAGGGACCAGGAGACAATACCGAACGGATAGAAAATCCGCAATGAGCTAGCAAGTGTGAGCAGAGAAGTCCGGAATACTTCGCGTAAGCCATCATCAAGCAAAGCAAGTCTGAAAGCGTCGTCGTGAAAATAAATCCCGAGCGACATGTGGTACACGTCGAGCATAACCACACAAGCAACCTGCAAGAGAACACAAGCCAGACAATACAGGAGTATACATCTCAATGAATGAGAGATCGGGTGACTGGCATCGGAAATAGGTTCGTGTCTCACAAATAAAGTGGAACACGAAGCAAGTCGAATCGCAATCAAAGGCTCTCTCGAAGTACCTCGCACATCTCAACAACCAAATCAGTAATAACAAGAAGGCACGCATCCGCCATAGAAAATACTAGTAATTAAATTCTAAGTGAATTCTAAAAGAAAATCTAGCAAAATTAAATTGTTTTTTGTAACATTTTTATCTCAAAGAAATAGAACAAAACTATATAACAAAGCCTTTAAATTCTAATAAGAAAAAGATTACATGTTTTTGATTATTTTTTGTAAAACAAATATAGAAAACAAAAATCTAATTCTAACTAGAAAAGATTACATGTTTTTATCCATTATCGACTTTATCATGCAAAAAAAAACTAACAACAAAATAATCGATTTTTTTATGATTTCATTACATGAAAGAAATAGGGAACAAAACTAGTTAAAACAACTAATTCTAATGTGAATTAAAATGAAACAGAGGGGTTTGATATGAAAAAATGGTGTGTAGAAAGTGATTCTGGGCGCAGGGCCCAGAGATTAGGCCCTAAACTCGGTTTTTTGTAGCAATCAGAAAAAGAAGGTGCGTGGGCTCATTTTGGGGGTGTGAGTTGAATTTTCGTGGCTCAGGCCCAATGAAGTTTCAGTCCATGCTTTCAGATTTTCTCAATCCAGATTTTACATCCAAATTAATTCTAAGTACCAAATTTACATAATCCATATTAACAAGAATTTATCAAATCAACGTTATCCATTAACTCTAATTAATCACCCTAAAATCAATTGAGTTAATAACAGAGAAAGGATTTAGGGTTACACTTAATTTGTGGCCATTCAGATTGAATTCATCTCCCTCTCTCTCACGGCGGCGCGGCGGTGACGGAGATGCTCTCCGTCAGTCATCGTGAACAACACCATGTCGTATCTCACGGCTCAATCTCTCTTCCGTCCTCTCAATCGCTCTCGATGCTAAATGCGGTGGTCGGAAAACTAACGCAAGTTCTCCCTCTCCGGCGAACCCTCATCCTCTCTGCTATTCCTCTTGACTCGTGTCTCTTCGCTCGACTCATCTCTTCCTCCGATTCAAGTTCTCATACCCGATTAGGATCTTCTTTTGATGTGCGTTTCTTTCCCTCTCATGATTCTTGCCTTTTTTTGTGTTGTTGTGCCACTGAGATTTCGTTATATTGATGTTGTTTCTGATTGATGATTGATGAACTCAGATCGAAGATGATTGAAGACGACGCTGAGAATGTTGAAGAGCGATGTGAAGATCGAAGATTCGATGAAAACTCAAGAATTCTGTTACGGTTAGTTTGGAATTCTGTTCGCTATCTCTTTTTTTGTCCATTTCTGTTATCAATCTCTTTTTCTTCTTTCTATTAGAAACCGTTCCAAGCTTGAACCAGTTGGATGATTCGTTGAATTTGAGAGCAAGATTGAAGATGTAATGGCAAGAGAGAGTTCAGAATGTGAGATCAAGAGAGGGAGAGAATTGGTTCTGGTCCATCGAGATTGTGGATTGAAGGTGATGAATCCAGATGAAGATGTCGAGAGGTTCAAGCGTGTTGAAGAAGTTTGTTCATTTTCTTTTCCTCTGAGTTTTTCTTTTTTCTCGATTCTGTTATCCTTTTTGTTCTGAAAACAGTTTTTTTTCTTCGAACCGGCTTCGGTTCGGTTTATCTCCTTTTCTCAGGGTGCAAGATTCGGTTTTCTATTGATCATCCAGGTTGCGGTTTTGTTACTTGATGTTTGGACAGATTATACCATGGAAGGCTTTGAAGTTTGAATACACGTGGTAATGATGTGCTTGTTTCGATTTCCTGCTAGAGCGATTAACCAATGGAAGAGGCCGTATAGAAATTTTTCTACTTTGTATGTCCTTGATGGAATGTAATGACTTGGGATTGATTTTCGTGTAAATTTGTGTAATTTGTGAGTGGACTTTGAATGGGCTGTAATGAACAGTTGTATTTGGATATAAATTTTATAAGTTTGGTGAATGAACATGAAAATGTAGAAATTGGATTTTTGTATATGTAAATGAACATTAAAGTTCTTGAACTTGAATCTTGAACTTGAGTCAAATGGTCGTAAATCTCGACTTTGAATGAATGATATTTGAATCAACACTTGCATGGATACTCTTTTAGTGAATAAACTTCAATCCGCTTGCAAACTTCAATGGAGCTCTAATTCGATTCAATTCATCAATCTAACTCAACCTTGGACGATAGGCTCGATAGGCTCATAATCTTGCAATGACTCTTTCTTTTGCAAACCACCTCACAGGTTCTTGACTTAATGAACTCAAAACAATGGGAACTCTTTAATTTTTCTTTTTTTTTAAGAGACGAAATAAACGTCATTTGATAACTTATAGCATAGTGAAGAGGGCAAATTTTGGGGTGCAACAGCTGCCCCTATTCAAACTTCTTGAACCTGATGAGTGAGAAATGAAAGTTTTGAACCGTCAAGGTGGAAGGAGATTGAATACTAGAATGAACTCGAAAATTTGCGCTCTTGATCAATAGAAGATTCCATCTTACGATAAGAAGGAATGTACCACCCCGCAAGCAGGGAGAAAAAACTTTAATTGACCTGGATAATTAAGTAGCTCCAACTTGCGATAAGAAGGAACAAGCAACCCCATTGCTGAGGGAAAAAAATTCAATTGGTCTAGACACCAAGAGAAGGTTGACGTCTTCGGTTGATCTGTGTATCACAGCGAAATAGACATCTTTGGCCGATCTGAATATCGGAAATAAGAATGTCTTCAACTGATCTGGGGACATCAGGACTGAGCAGACATGTCTTCTTCTGGCGAAAATAAATTGTCAGGTGGGTGGATATCCTCAACTGATCGGAACCATCAGGAATGTGTCCTTCTACTGATCTGGGGGCATCAGGAAGGAATTGGATATCCTCAACCGATCTGGGGGCATCGGGAATTTTAAAGAATGCTTTCAACTGATCTGGGGACATCAGGACTGAGCAAGCAAGTCTTCTTCCGACGAAAATAAATCTTCAGGTGGGTGGAAGTCCTCAACTGATCGGAAATATCAGGATTGTGCCTTCTACTGAACTGGGGGCATCAGGAAGAAAATGGACCTCCTCAACCGATCTGGGGACATCGGGAATCAAGATTGTCTTCAACTGATCTGGGGACATCAGGACTGAGCAGACATATCTTCTTCTGAACGAACTAAATCGTCTGGGAATGGATATTTCCGACTGATCTGAGGCATCAGAGGGCTTGCTCCTTCGGAAGATCTTAGAGATCCGGAGGCGGTTCTTTCAACTGAACTGAATTTCAGGATAAGAACAAATATCCTCAACCGATCTGGGGACATCGGGAATAGGAGTGTCTTCAACTGACCTGGCGATATCAGGAATAATAAACAGTCCTCTTCTGATGAAATAAATCATCAGGAGATATCTCCGACTGATCTGAGGCATCAGTGGGCTAGCTCCTTCGGAAGATCTGGGGAGATCCGGAGGCGATTCCTTCAACTAATCTGGATGTTAGGATAGGAACATATATCTTCAACCGATCTGGGGACATCGGGAATAAGCATGACTTTCATCTGGTCTGACAATGTCAGTGAGAGGGAGACAAACTTCTTCTGATTTAGACATCAGGATAAGCACCTGTAATGACTAGGCGAGTTGCTCTCTGGGAGGCATCTGTATCTTGATAACTTTCCTGTAGAAAGAAACAGATACGATATGATTTATGCATGATGCATGTATGGATGTTGGATGGAGTAGTATTCCGATGATGGAAATGCTACACGCTTAGAGAATGCAATGCGAATGATGCATGATTCGGACGTTGCTTAGGGAGACAACGGAGGAGCACTGAATTGCTGACGTAGTTCTGGAGAGAGTATGGAACTCTGCGGAGAGGACGAGATGAGTGACCAGAAGTCACAACTGCGAGCTGGCAAAGATGGATCAGAAATCTGCTGGAGACGATCAAATCTAGACGCGAGCTCTGGATGGGGAAATAAATCCCGCTTGGGGATAAGAAAATCCCGACTGACTGCTTGGGGAATATCCTGGCAACTTCACTGGAGAAGCAAATTCTCGACACACTGGGGATGAGGAGATAAGGGCAAGTCATGGAGACAACTCTGATGGGGAGTGACCAACTTGCTTGTGTAGGACGCGTTCTGCTGGGGAAGTCCTTGAAGAGAAACAGATTATGCTGAGGATGCAAGTGAAACTATGCTGAGGAGAGACTCAGTGGAGAAGATGGATACTTCTGCATAACGATCCACTGAGGAGGTAAGAAATCCGCTGGGGATAAGGAACTTGGCATAAGAACCTCTTGTTAAGACAACTCCACTGGGGAATAAGATGACTCTCCTGGGGAAACAGGTCAATCTGTTAGGGGGAGAAACGTTCCACTGGTGAAAATGAGGAATTCAGGCAAGGAACCTCATTAAGAGCTTGCTAGGGAATCAGATACCATTAAATCATGATTCTACTGGGGAGAAGACATTCCACCGGGGAATAAGGCTTCTGAAACACGGAAATTGCATTGAGATGCGCTCCGGCGAGAAGATGAGGATCTTGGAATGAAGAAAATCTCATTTGAATGTACTCAGCTGGGGAATGAGAATCTCTCACTTGGCTAGATCCGCCATTGTGCTGACATGGTGTACTCAAAATATGTACCTGCGAGATAAGCAGATGATAATGCCCTAGGATATAGCATGACATCTTCACGGGATCTCCTCACATGGCAGAGAACGGTAATGCTCACCCACAATGGGAAAATGCAAGAGCAAACAGATTGTCACATATCTGGGCTTGCATCTTTCCATATAGGAGATGAATTCAATGAGTTGACAGGCAAGCAATGATTAGAATACCAAACAAGTATCGGCCAGAGCATCAAACAGGCATTGGTTCCGAGAGAGTGCCATCAGGAAGTGGGTTTAAGGGGTCAAGCAAGTGTTGACTTCAAAGGTACCAAACAAGCATTGGCTTTCATATTGTTCTGCATACTCGTATCGATTGTAAGGATGCCAACAAGTAATGGGCTTATAGTATTAGATCAATGCTGAGGATGACGACCCTGACGATTCTCAAGTTCATAAGTTGTTTAGCTCACAACTGAACTTTAAACTGAACACCTCCTGATGAGGATAGAATGCCAATGCATAGTGTTTTGCCCCAGCTTGTAAGGACTTTGAAGAAATTCATCTTGTAAGCTACCATAGGTGATTTGCCCCAGTGTCATGAACTTTAGAACCACTCCCTTGATTGACCAGCGTTGTAGGTAGCTTCAAATGCACTTGGGTGAATGCCCCAGATTGTTTAGTACCTTGAGAGATTCTTCGAATCTTGACCTGATTGCCTCAGATTGATTGAAAACTTACTCGATAGAGTAATCAAACGATTTTGTGCCCCTGAGGGTGATCAGACTTTGAAATATTGCTACCTTTGCTCAACGGAGTTCGGAAGACAACTTGCCCTTCGGGAGGAATAAACTTTTCATCTGAAGTTCATGATGGAAACTTTCCTGATGTTAAGCACTTGTTTATATGCAAAGAATGTTTATTATGAGAAATATAATTCTAATGCAAAGAGTATGTTTGTCTTGAAGTTTAAAGAAACTTTTTATGAAAGGATGTCGTAACATCGATTTTTTTGTGAAAGAAAGAAAAGATGGTGTGATACCAACTCAAGCGTTTAGCGGATCTCCTAGGAGTCAGCTTACCGTATTCTCATGTATAGTCTGCTTTCGAATTAACCCATGCTTCAGTTAGGACTTTTAAGGGTTGTAACGTGGCTAGGTTCACGGTTTTTAGAAAAAAGGATTTTTAGGCTCAAATTATTTAGTGCCCACCCCCTTCGTGATGTTCTCCAGTCCTAAGTTCAGTTAACTCGATGCGAGCATTCATCTTCCAAGAGGAGTTTGGAAAAGATTGAGGAGTCAATGAGGTCTTCTGGACACGGTAGTCACTTTACCTTTTGTTTTTGGTGTCTGATCACACGAATTTGTTCTTTGCTAAGGATTCTTATTTTGTAATACTTGCTTTGCTTTTGCTTTGCTTTTTTTTTTGTTTCCCTAACTTTTGCCTGGACAAATTCTTTTGAATTTTGGTTTGGATGTCCAGCGGGATGCCCTAATTTTTGCCTAAGTCACATGTTTTCAACTTGTTGACTTAGCGGGCTTTTCTTCTCTTTTTTTTTTCATTCTTTTTTTTAACAAGTCGTGTGATCCTGAATCTCTGATTTGTTGGAAGTGCATGGTGACTGCCTGAGTCATTGATTGAAGAAGAATTACCATTATGGTATCGTCATATTTTGACCTCCTGATGTGAGGGATAAACCACAACGGCTTTGATGTTGATCTCGACCTCCTGATGTGAGGGATAAAGCACAGCGGTTTGGACGTTGGTCTCGACCTCCTAATGTGAGGGATATATTTTATGTCTCGACCTCCTGAGGTGAGGGATAAATTTGATGTCTCGACCTCCTGAGGTGAGGGATAACCGTTGTGGATTTGACTTTCCTTAATCTTTTGAAAGATAGCCATTGTTGTATCCTTAGATGCATGCTCTTGATGAATTTTGAATGCTCAATCAGGTTAACTGAATACTACCCGCCCCTGGGTTAAAAATAAGGGTTTTTTATAGAGGAAAGAAACTCCTACTTCGAAGGCTCAGAAGGGTTAACGAAGGTTTCACTCCCTTATTTCTCCAGTGTTTGGGAATTTGAAACAATGCCTGTACATCATCAACAGGGTTCTACTCAAAAGCATACCATTTGAGGTTCTTGGTATTATGTTCATCATCCTCCCTTCGGAGTTATCATGCTTTATGTAGCAAGAGTTAAGTATCACAAAAAGCATAAAAAAACATATAAGAGCAAAAGCGAATGGATTTTTTCAAGACAAACATATCCAATGCATTATGATTATAGTTCAAAAACAAACAAGTTTTGCATGCAAACAGAATTGACAAAACAAGAAAGCTTAAACATGAACATGCATGATGAATTAAGAATTGCCAATGTTGAGGAGATCTTCTCCGTATGGACTTATTGCTTCAAAAGATCCGCTAAGTCAAAGGAAAACTTCAATTCTGGCCTTCAAGTGCGAATATGATAGCCTTTGAATCAATCAGGTCTTGTACCTTCTCTCTGAATGACTGACAGCCTTCAATAAGATAACCAAGTGCCCCCAGAGTGGGAAGCACACCAAGCAATAGCATATGTTCCTGCAGAACACTTTAGATTACTTCCCGGAAGAAGATTTTGACAAAGCCATACAGAAATTGTAAGTGCTCAGCTTTAGGGATTTGAGTTGTGCCAGTGGTGCACAAACTCAAGATACAAGGCGTCTTTCTTATCCCTCGGTCGGGAGCCCCAAACATAGCTGCTGAAACAGAAAACACCATCATAAATGGAGGAAACTTGTATTACTATCAGCGAATAACAATAACCTCTGACACTTAGCTATCAAAGTCGTTGCTTGGAACACACAACAGTTGTTAGGAAGGAAGCCTCTGAAAGTACAGATTGCTAGTGATTCTCGTGCGTTACTCCTCGAGGAAGAATAAACATTCTACTTGCGGAAGATGAAATGGGATTTACTAGTAGAAGCCATTATGAGTAAACTCAAACATCTATGTATCGAGCAAGTCCTGGACTTTTCGTACTTCAACACCTTGTAAGGCTTGACATTATGATCAAGTGCCCCAGCATGGAACACACCTAGTATAGTGTAATACGGTGAACTGACTTTTTATTAATCGGAATGTCGCGGTAAGCAAGAGTCGCCACCGACTTTTATTTTATCCAATTTAAGGAAAGGCTAAAAGAACAGAAAAAGACCTTTTAAAAGATTTTGAGTTCGGGGGGGTAAGTTATGCAAAGGGAAGGTGTAAGGCACCCTTTGCATCCATGGTTATCCATGGGCTCTTAATTGCTTAGCTCACTTTTGTTTGTTTGAATTTGTTTTAAAAAAAACAGTGTATGAATAGAAATTTTGAATAAGAACTATAGCTTGTAAATAAGCGTAGTCTTTTTGAATTTGATTTGAAAAGAGTGAGAAAATAGTTTTTGAATTTAGAGCAAGCAATTAGTAGCAACTACCCTAAGTTTGAAAATTCGTTCTTTTAGCTTTTCGAGGCGAAAGGATCTATCCATACCATGAGAGGGCAAGAAGTCTTTCAATTGGATGTGTAAGGGTCATCGAGTTATCATTCGCCATAAGACTGTCCCATGCCATAAAGAGGGCAGGTAGTCTAAGGGAAGGATATAATAGTCATTAACCTTTTTAGGCATCATGCGAGGATACCTTAGCAATTGGGACAAATCATCATTTTTTACCGAGGCAGCTTCGAGGGGCAGAATTGATGATAATGAACTTAGGGCAACATTTTGTTCTGCTTTAGGTATCCTCGGAATCGAGGGACTTTGACTATTTAGTACACTTAAAGGCAACAAGGCAACAAAGGCAACCAGAGGGATTACCCTAAAGGTGTGTGGGTGCAACAATCACGTGGTTAACTTCGATTGCATTTATCTTGTAGTTAGGTGATCTATGTTCAATTCATGGTTTGCACTCCCTAAATTACTAACCACGCAATAAAAATAATATCAGTGCCTTCAAGGCCAATCAATACAACCAGTAAACAGTTACATAATAATGGGGAAGGGGACAATGAAACCAGCGGATCCCTTAATAGGGTTTGACATAAGTAATAAAAAGTAAGGTTTAGGGTTACCAACGTCTGTAGCTTTGGCAGTTTGACAAACCTTTGGCTTTGATTGATGAAGGTTGATGGGCAGAGGTTTGCCTTGAGCATGAAGCATTGACCCTGACCATTAAGGAAAAAAGAAAACAGTGAGTGCATTGATTGTTCGAACCAAACCTTATTTTTGGGCAAAAAGGCAAAAAATAATGAAATAAAATAAAGGTCAAATTGAATAAGAAACAAGTTGGGAACTTAGCTTCGAATTTGATCTGATATGGTTGGCGGGAAGCCTCGGAGGTAAACCCTGAAAAGTGGCAAAGGCAGAGAGAGGGGGTGAATGTATGCACAGTTCGTTTAAATGATGAACCCTAATAAAAGGAAACAAAATAGACTTTGAGTTAAAGAGAATACTTAGCTTTTCGATTGGCATGGCGCATGGCTGAAGGATTTTGGGTGCATGGTAGAGGTGCAGCTCTTGGACGTTAGATCTGGATTATTGGAGATCTCGTGGCGAAAGTGAGGATGAATTTGCGAATACCCCGAGAATAGATAAGCAACTCGTATGTACCTCGCAATAAACAAGAAAATGTTAGTAAAAAGATACAAAAATAATAGATGTATAAAATGACAAAAATATGGACAAATATTAATCAAAATCGACAACAAAAGGATTCAAATTAAATTCTAACAAAACTTAACTAAAATTAAAACAATATTTTTTGGTACTTGTAATATATGAAAAAAAATAAAAATCTAATTAACAAAATATCTTTATATTTTTTTATTATATGAAATCAAAAAACCATAGCAAAAATAAAAACAATTAGAGTAAGAGAAAGTTAGGCCCATTAATCCAACTATAGAACTCTAAATCCTGGAAAAACAATTAAATAAACTAACTAAAAAAAAATTAAAGAATTATTATAAATAAATAAATAAAAGAAAGGGAGAGAAAAGTGGAACAAGACGTTCCACACTCCTTGAATTTCTCTCTTGCATTAGTATTTTTTTGTTTTTTTTTTAATCTAAAAGTTATCATCAAATAAGTAATAAAACAAAAAACAATAACATTGAAGCATGGGTGATGGGACGGTATCATATTTTTCTGGGAGAGACTTTTCATTCATTTTTTTTTAACTAAACATTAAATAAAATAAATAAAACATTAAAAAACGCATTTACAGTAAGAAAAAAAAGCTTTGACTCTTCAAACCAATAAGAGTCATTGGCTTCCCAACATGTAGAGATACAATTGTTAAATAAAAAAAAACAAAGAAATAAAAATTGTATATCAACAAAGATCAAACAACTAACCTTCTCCACATTTTCTTTTCATTCTTTCTCAACCAAAATTTCAAGGCACCAACTACTATAGAACCAAAAAATAATGAGAAAGGGTGTATACGAATTACCGACAGCGGTGGAGGGCGGAGGGAGCATCGATCGGTGTTGGTGCGATGATATTGAAACGTTGTTGAGTCGCGTAGGTTCCGATTGCAATAGCGGTGAAGAGGGGTCGGGCGGGATCTGAATCGCAGGCCGAGCGGCCGTCCGCGTGCGTGGTGGTGCGGTTGTGTTGTTGACGGCAACGTCGGATCTGTCATCCATCGTGGTGGCTGAGCAGAGTTGGCAAGAAGATGGTTGCGGATTGCATAGTTTTCCGGCAACGAGATGTTCTCCGATCCAATCCTGTTTCATCTCCTGCAAATTTGACATAAAAACACCCAAAACAATGAAAATACTTTATATATTTCAAGCTCATAAACACATCTAGTAAAATGATCATGTTCTCAATTGTTATTGGTTTTAGTTTTGGTGATGGTGAAGAGAGATATTGAATGAAGTTTTTTTTTTGTTTTTATTTGTATGAGTTTATGAGAGTGAGATATAATGGTGAGTGGGGTATTTTGGTGGTGGTATGGTTTTCTTCTTGTTACTGTAGGTGAGAAGATAAGGGTTCGAAAAAAAAAACTGTAAGAGTGTATGTACGTGAATGAATCCCCTCTGAAATTAGGGTTTTGTTCCTATTTATAATATACAAAATTAGGTTAAATTTAATGGACCAAAATTAATTAAAAATAACCAAAAGCCCAAAATAAAAAGAATTGTTTTAATTGAGTTCTTATGATTATATTTAATCAATAAAAAAACTAACCTAAAAATGTAAAAAAAAAGTGTAGAATTTAAAATCTTTCTATTTTTTATGGAAAAAGTAAAAACTATGAAAATTAATTGCAAATAAAAAACAATTTTTTTGTGATTTTTAGAAAAAATAATTTAAAACGAAAATTAAGTTAGTAACAAATAAAGTAAAAAATTGTTAGTAGTGGGACTCGAACACGGGACCTCGCGCTATTGTACCATTCACGCTCAAATCCTTACCAACTGTGCCAATTTATTTATTCGAAATAAAATGGCGTTTGTAAATATATGAGGGCAAATTTTAGGGTATGACAGCTGCCCCTGTTCAATTATCTTAAACCTGAAGATGTAGAGTGGTTTGTATGCCAGTCGGTATCTGAAGGTGGAAGATGATTGAACACTAGAATACCAAGAAATTTGCCCTAGCTGAAGTAGGGACCTTTGTCGGAGATGGGCTTGAAGATGCCATCTGGTAGTTGTTGGAGTATGGATTGTTGCAAAATTTCTGCTTTTGTTGTCTCTCCTTTTTTTTTTTGAATGTTGAGGAACCGTCAAAGGTATCGACTCAAATCTGTGTTGGGTTATTTAAGGAACCGTCAAAGGTATCGACTTAAATTTGAAGCATATTGTTGAGGCACCGTCAAAGGTATCGACTCAGATATGCGGATAGATTGTATAAGGAACCGTCAAAGGTGTCGACTTATATCTGAAGTATATCGTTAAGGAACCGTCAAAGGTGTCGACTTAACTCTTGATGTGGGTTGTTAAGGAACCGTCAAAGGTATCGACTTAACTCTGAAGCATATCATTGAGGCACCGTCAAAGGTATCGACTCAGATATGTAGATAGATTGTATAAGGAACCGTCAAAGGTGTCGACTTATATCTGAAGTGTGTCGTTAAGGAACCGTCAAAGGTATCGACTTAACTCTTGATATATTAAGGAACCGTCAAAGGTATCGACTTAATACTTGAAAATAGATTGTTAAGGAACCGTCAAAGGTGTCGACTTAACTCTTGTAAATGGAGATAGTGGTATCCTGAAAAGTAGAGGTTAGTTTTCTTTATGCCATGTCATGATGCATGCAATGTGTTTGTGTGACGGGATTCTCAAAATAAATGAGGACCTCGTATGTTATGTATGCAATTGTCGCGCTGTTTTATGTATTATGTATGAACGTGTATGCAATTGTATGAATATGTTTATGACATGTGATATGTGAATATGATTCATGTTGTCTTGATTGAGAAAATAAATCTCTGTATCTTTGAAGATGTTCAGCTGGGGATTTACGGTTTCTGCTTGGGGATGATCAGTAATTTGATGTACCCTGATTTAGAGATATAAATGGACCATGTTGAAGAAGAGCAACTTGTTGGAGAAATAATAGTGTCGAAGATGTAAACTCTGTTGGGGAGTCATGTCTTTGTCGGGACGAGCACATTTGAAGATATCTTCTTAATGATTACCCTGAGGGGATATGATCTTCTGGCTCTGTAGGGAGATGTGGGTGTCTTGAAAGTTGCCCCCAGTATCATAGTTATTTACTACTCGATTCAGGACACGGTACTGAGTATTGATCGAAATGTTGAACTGGACTTGCATAAATTTGCCCCAGTTAACAGGAACTTTGGAAAGATTCGCCTCACGAGGTCTTTGTGAGATGTACACTATGGGCAATATGCCCCCAGTAATCATAGGCTCATGACAATGTCTCGCGTTGATTGGGGAGTAGCTTTAGATATGCTTGGATGCATGCCTCTGATTGTTCGACCATCCATGAGAGAGTCTCGGAATCTCGACTTGATTGCCTCAGATTGATTGGGCCAAACGCGTCATGCCCCTTGTATACGTAAGAGACATGGCTTCTTGGAGTAATTTTGTTTTGTCGGGATAACTTTCAGTCATTAGTTGTACTCTGTGCAAGTTCTTTCTGATGCTAACATTTGAAATTATGTAGCAGAATATGCTTAATAATGAATTCATGAGATGCAATGCATACGTTTGTCTTGAGTTTTTGAAAACATTAAAACAGGATGTAATAAAGCATGACATTGGTAAAAGCATGATATTTGTAACAATATGATGTTTGTAAAAAAGAAATATCAACTCAGCATTTTTGGTAAACCTTAAGGAGTCAGGATACCTTTTTGGTGACAGTATGCTTTCGAACTAACCATGCTTCAATTAGGACTTTCAAGGGTTGTAACGTGGCTTGGTTCACGGTTTTAAGAAACCAAAGATAACGGCTCAAAGTTTATTTATACCCATCCCCTTCTTCGTGATGTTCTTCCTTCCTAAGCTCAGTTGGTTCGACTATGCATTCAGGTTCCAAGAGACTTTTGGATTTGCGCCTTTGATAATGTTGATGGTTCGCAAACAAAGAGAACTTTTGAGATGGCAGTCACTTCTTCCTTTTGGTAGTCACAACTTTGAGTTGTTCAAGAATTTATTGACTTCTCTCTTTTTTTTTTCATCTTTTTGATATCCCTAACTTTTGCCTGAACTGTCTATTTTGAGCTTACAGTCAGCGGGATGCCTTGATTTTTGCCTAAGTCACTTTTTGATTTTTGACTTAGCAGGCTTTTCTTTGTATATATGTTTTTTCATTTTTTTTTTCTTTTGAAGATATTGACTGCGTTGCTTAATGATTGATGAACCATCATTGTCTTTTGATTGACATCTCCAACACTTCTTTGATGTGTATGGTTGAACGTTTATGATTGAAACCTTTGTTGAAAGGTGTACTGAATGATTCTCTTAAAATAGAATGCACAGCCAAATTAACTGAGAACTACCCTGCCCCAGGTTATGATCAAGGGTTTTAATTAGTACAAGAAAGAAAACTTCTACTTCTTAGGCTCAAAGGGGTTAACGAGGGATTAACATCCTTATATCTCCACTGTTTAGGAATTGAAACAATGCCTGTACATCATCAGCATAGTCCGTTCAAAAGCATACTGTATGAGGTTGCGGTATCGTTTTCGTCATCCTCCCTTAAAAGGCTTACAGCTTAGCAGGAGTTGAATAAACACAAAACATATGCAAAGTAAATACGTAATTTAAAATGAGTGATAGCGAAATAATGAATTCAAGACAAGCATATGCAACGCACTGATGATGATTATTAAGGCAAATAATGTCTATCATAATTCGAATGTTTAAGCAAACAGGAAAGAACTTGCAAATGAAAGTAGATCTAATGATCCAAAAGTTCGTCCGTCGAGACGTCAATCAGTCTTGTCATGACTAGGCATAGGAGCGGTGATCACTACAGGATTTTTCAGGAGGGTTGAATTTGACCTCCCCTTCATTGTTCAGATCTTGAGTCTTATTCTTTTATGTCCAGCAATTGTTTGTGTAATGTCCAAGACTGTTGGAATGGTATGTGCACCTTGCATTGGGTTTATAGTAGGTGTTAGAATTCGTTGGCTCGATTGCCATGAGCGTCTGGATCATATGAGTGAATTGATTGTTATGACTCAGTTGTCGTGATTCCATTATCGTGACTCAGTTGTCGTGATTCCATTATCGTGACTCGGTTGTCGTGACTTTGTTGTCGTGACTCAGTTGTCGTGACTCAGTTGTCGTGACTTCATTGTCGTGGTCTTTTCTGATTTGAGTGTCATTTTTAAATCTTTAATGGCACGCTTCAATGGTCTACCATCCTTTACACCATAACCAGGATTGTTCGAATAATAAGCGCATCTCGCATTATAATTGTACCCCTAGAATAGGAGTGCCTTTAATTCTTCTTGCCCCTTGGACAAGTTCAGGATCAAATCTTGAAACTGGGCATTCCGAGCTTGAAGGTCCTTGACTGATTGCTCGAGATTCATGATGCTGAAATAAACAGCGAGAAAGGATGAGAGACCTATTGTAAGAAACCTGCTATGCGATGTTATGAATGCAGATGCAATGTTTTCAAGGATCTTTAGGAAATTTAGTTTGCGACATTAGAATGGTTTGGTCGCGTCTTTGTCTGAAGAAATCTGAATTTTGTCTTTGAACGTCTTTCTTTGAGAATCAAGCTCACCATATCGAGTGGGTCATCGCCTCTTATTCGGGATACTTCTGGATTTGAAAATACATGGCTAGAGGAAAATAAATCCTCTTGCCCCTTGAAGTACTGAGTCTCTGAATTGGAAGGTACGTGACCAGAGGAAAGTAAATCCTCTTGCCCCTTGATAAGTACTGAGTCTCTGAATTGGAAGGTACGTGACCAGAGGAAAGTAAATCCTCTTGCCCCTTGATTTAAGAATTCAGTCCTTGATAAGAGCACCTGAAATTGTGCGCCCTAAATCCCTAAGATCCTTGAAAGGGTTAGTTAAATCATGTTATGCTTATGATGTCATGATGTCATGATGTCATGCACATGTGATGCATTAAGTAAGGCATAAGGTAATAAGGACGAAATGTCCCACAAGCAAATCCTGCAAAGAAATATAAGGGTTAGTAGCATACACAAGTAAGTCACACAAGTCACACAATTTTTTGGCTTAAGGCTTGCATGAAGTTTGATTAGGTGTCTTTCCCAAGGGCATTTCTATGGATAAGGAGATTTCAGCATCGGGTTCTACCAAGTGACTCAGAATTGTCAGCCCCCTCTAAAGCACCCTCGAACATGGTACATGCATACCACACAATGATACTTTAGGAAGAAACCTATCTGAGCTGTAGTATCGGGTAGCGACCATAACTTGGCATGCACCAAGAATAGCCCCCCCACTACGTTCCTAAAAGTTAAGATGGGTTAAAGGTGACTAAAGGTCCCTGAGCTCCGGCGCACCCAAAGATACATGCGTAAACCTCTCTCATGCAAAAGAGGTACACAATAACCAGTGGAGTCCTAACTCAAGTGCGAACTTCATTTTGACCAACCCCAAGCATGCACAAGGGGGGTCTCCATGACTATGCCGCTCCTAAACTTAGGTGTTCTTGAATCCGGGAATAGGATTCGTCCTTCAATTTTCCCAAAACCCCCCCTGAAAAAATAAAACAAACAAAGCAAACAATAGAAAACAATTATGTGATTCCTAAACTTTTAAGGTAACCCCTCTTTTAATTAATCCCCAGCAGAGTCGCCAGTTCTGTAATACGGTGAACTGACTTTTTATTAATCGGAATGTCGCGGTAAGCAAGAGTCGCCACCGACTTTTATTTTATCCAATTTAAGGAAAGGCTAAAAGAACAGAAAAAGACCTTTTAAAAGATTTTGAGTTCGGGGGGGTAAGTTATGCAAAGGGAAGGTGTAAGGCACCCTTTGCATCCATGGTTATCCATGGGCTCTTAATTGCTTAGCTCACTTTTGTTTGTTTGAATTTGTTTTAAAAAAAACAGTGTATGAATAGAAATTTTGAATAAGAACTATAGCTTGTAAATAAGCGTAGTCTTTTTGAATTTGATTTGAAAAGAGTGAGAAAATAGTTTTTGAATTTAGAGCAAGCAATTAGTAGCAACTACCCTAAGTTTGAAAATTCGTTCTTTTAGCTTTTCGAGGCGAAAGGATCTATCCATACCATGAGAGGGCAAGAAGTCTTTCAATTGGATGTGTAAGGGTCATCGAGTTATCATTCGCCATAAGACTGTCCCATGCCATAAAGAGGGCAGGTAGTCTAAGGGAAGGATATAATAGTCATTAACCTTTTTAGGCATCATGCGAGGATACCTTAGCAATTGGGACAAATCATCATTTTTTACCGAGGCAGCTTCGAGGGGCAGAATTGATGATAATGAACTTAGGGCAACATTTTGTTCTGCTTTAGGTATCCTCGGAATCGAGGGACTTTGACTATTTAGTACACTTAAAGGCAACAAGGCAACAAAGGCAACCAGAGGGATTACCCTAAAGGTGTGTGGGTGCAACAATCACGTGGTTAACTTCGATTGCATTTATCTTGTAGTTAGGTGATCTATGTTCAATTCATGGTTTGCACTCCCTAAATTACTAACCACGCAATAAAAATAATATCAGTGCCTTCAAGGCCAATCAATACAACCAGTAAACAGTTACATAATAATGGGGAAGGGGACAATGAAACCAGCGGATCCCTTAATAGGGTTTGACATAAGTAATAAAAAGTAAGGTTTAGGGTTACCAACGTCTGTAGCTTTGGCAGTTTGACAAACCTTTGGCTTTGATTGATGAAGGTTGATGGGCAGAGGTTTGCCTTGAGCATGAAGCATTGACCCTGACCATTAAGGAAAAAAGAAAACAGTGAGTGCATTGATTGTTCGAACCAAACCTTATTTTTGGGCAAAAAGGAAAAAAATAATGAAATAAAATAAAGGTCAAATTGAATAAGAAAAGACTAAAAACTTAGCTTTTGATCAGTGGAGCGCATGGGCGGAGGCTCCTGACGATAAACCTGAAAAGTTGAGCATAAAGAAAAAGGATGTAGTGAGTGTATGGCTAATTCATTAATTATAGAGGCAAATCTTATTTTAATTTGAAAGGCAGAAATAAAAATAAATGACTTTAAATTTAAATGAAAATAAAGTAGTGTTAAATAAAAATAAAACAAGTTGGGAACTTAGCTTCGAATTTGATCTGATATGGTTGGCGGGAAGCCTCGGAGGTAAACCCTGAAAAGTGGCAAAGGCGGAGAGAGGGGGTGAATGTATGCACAGTTCGTTTAAATGATGAACCCTAATAAAAGGAAACAAAATAGACTTTGAGTTAAAGAGAATACTTAGCTTTTCGATTGGCATGGCGCATGGCTGAAGGATTTTGGGTGCATGGTAGAGGTGCAGCTCTTGGACGTTAGATCTGGATTATTGGAGATCTCGTGGCGAAAGTGAGGATGAATTTGCGAATACCCCGAGAATAGATAAGCAACTCGTATGTACCTCGCAATAAACAAGAAAATGTTAGTAAAAAGATACAAAAATAATAGATGTATAAAATGACAAAAATATGGACAAATATTAATCAAAATCGACAACAAAAGGATTCAAATTAAATTCTAACAAAACTTAACTAAAATTAAAACAATATTTTTTGGTACTTGTAATATATGAAAAAAAATAAAAATCTAATTAACAAAATATCTTTATATTTTTTATTATATGAAATCAAAAAACCATAGCAAAAATAAAAACAATTAGAGTAAGAGAAAGTTAGGCCCATTAATCCAACTATAGAACTCTAAATCCTGGAAAAACAATTAAATAAACTAACTAAAAAAAAATTAAAGAATTATTATAAATAAATAAATAAAAGAAAGGGAGAGAAAAGTGGAACAAGACGTTCCACACTCCTTGAATTTCTCTCTTGCATTAGTATTTTTTTGTTTTTTTTTTAATCTAAAAGTTATCATCAAATAAGTAATAAAACAAAAAACAATAACATTGAAGCATGGGTGATGGGACGGTATCATATTTTTCTGGGAGAGACTTTTCATTCATTTTTTTTTAACTAAACATTAAATAAAATAAATAAAACATTAAAAAACGCATTTACAGTAAGAAAAAAAAGCTTTGACTCTTCAAACCAATAAGAGTCATTGGCTTCCCAACATGTAGAGATACAATTGTTAAATAAAAAAAAACAAAGAAATAAAAATTGTATATCAACAAAGATCAAACAACTAACCTTCTCCACATTTTCTTTTCATTCTTTCTCAACCAAAATTTCAAGGCACCAACTACTATAGAACCAAAAAATAATGAGAAAGGGTGTATACGAATTACCGACAGCGGTGGAGGGCGGAGGGAGCATCGATCGGTGTTGGTGCGATGATATTGAAACGTTGTTGAGTCGCGTAGGTTCCGATTGCAATAGCGGTGAAGAGGGGTCGGGCGGGATCTGAATCGCAGGCCGAGCGGCCGTCCGCGTGCGTGGTGGTGCGGTTGTGTTGTTGACGGCAACGTCGGATCTGTCATCCATCGTGGTGGCTGAGCAGAGTTGGCAAGAAGATGGTTGCGGATTGCATAGTTTTCCGGCAACGAGATGTTCTCCGATCCAATCCTGTTTCATCTCCTGCAAATTTGACATAAAAACACCCAAAACAATGAAAATACTTTATATATTTCAAGCTCATAAACACATCTAGTAAAATGATCATGTTCTCAATTGTTATTGGTTTTAGTTTTGGTGATGGTGAAGAGAGATATTGAATGAAGTTTTTTTTTTGTTTTTATTTGTATGAGTTTATGAGAGTGAGATATAATGGTGAGTGGGGTATTTTGGTGGTGGTATGGTTTTCTTCTTGTTACTGTAGGTGAGAAGATAAGGGTTCGAAAAAAAAAACTGTAAGAGTGTATGTACGTGAATGAATCCCCTCTGAAATTAGGGTTTTGTTCCTATTTATAATATACAAAATTAGGTTAAATTTAATGGACCAAAATTAATTAAAAATAACCAAAAGCCCAAAATAAAAAGAATTGTTTTAATTGAGTTCTTATGATTATATTTAATCAATAAAAAAACTAACCTAAAAATGTAAAAAAAAAGTGTAGAATTTAAAATCTTTCTATTTTTTATGGAAAAAGTAAAAACTATGAAAATTAATTGCAAATAAAAAACAATTTTTTTGTGATTTTTAGAAAAAATAATTTAAAACGAAAATTAAGTTAGTAACAAATAAAGTAAAAAATTGTTAGTAGTGGGACTCGAACACGGGACCTCGCGCTATTGTACCATTCACGCTCAAATCCTTACCAACTGTGCCAATTTATTTATTCGAAATAAAATGGCGTTTGTAAATATATGAGGGCAAATTTTAGGGTATGACATATAGTCATCGGAATCAGGAGAGCTATTTGTGGTGAGAAACACCCAAAGCACGAATCTTAACCAACTGAAATTCCAATAAGCAGGGAAGTAACTCAGATACAAGGCATTACGATTCTCATCAGCTTGTTTCTCTTACTCTTTCTGTCTCGGTTGACAAGTGAAGGCTACAGACAAGGAAACTCCAGGAAGAGGAGGTGACTTAGGATGTGAAGCAGATCCTTGAGAATGAGAGGCGTCTCGGTAGAACACTCTTGATTACTATCTAGCAGAAGATTCTGGCGAAGTCACGCGAAATTTGTAAGTGCTTTAGGGATTCGAGCAATGCAAATGGTGCAATGCTCAAGATAGACAATGTCTTGCTTATCCCTCGTGCGGGAGCCCCAAGCAATTTCAAAGACTTGTAGATCCTAACATCACGACCAGGTGCCCCAGAATAGAATTCACACCTAGTGTCATCGTCATCAAGCAAAGAATATGTAGACATCCCCACAGTACGGAGCTTAACCAGTTGCAAATAAAGCAAGCATGAAAGCAAATGAGCATAAGACACGTCTTCATAGATAACCCCAATCGAGCTTTCCTCTTGGTCACCCCACAAAGTTGTTTCATGACTGATCTTTGAGCACACAATAAGAACAAATCAAATCTCTGAGTCTGGTGAGAGTACCAAGTCTGAATAAGAGATCCTCGGTCCTGAATACCTGTTATGCATGGAATGTATGAGATGCATGATATGAATGCAATTCCATGTTCATTCGATTTCCAAGGAATCCCCGTGTTTCGATTTTTTAGCGAGTACGAGATGAAAGAGCTCAGCACGAGGCTTAAAGATATGATTCCTTGGAAATGGAAGGAACATGTATGCTAGTTACTTTTTGTACATCATTTTTTGGAAAGTAAATATGCAATGATGCAAAGTGGTGGGAACCACAATACTGGATATATCTGGGATGCCGAGAAATCACACGGCACAGGTTCAAAGGTTCGGCACCAATTCGGAACTCCCCGTAGATCACGGGCCATAATCAATAGAAACAGAACCATAGTCATCATAACAGGAACAAAACCACTCGAACAAGAACCACAGTAACCCTTGAACAAGAACCATGGTAACCCTCGAACAAGAACAGCGGTAACCCTCGATCAAGAACCAAAGTCACCATCAATGTACCTTTTAAGCAATGATTGATTCCCGCCCCACTCACGGGTAAATCTAGGCCAAGGTAGGTCAAAAAGCCAACAGAGGATCGAATGTAGGCGTTATCATACGATATTGCCTCATTCCACCAAGCTCTGCCCGTGGATACGTGATCAGATCAATCAGGCATACACCTTCTGTCCGTCACGGCCACTCTATTCCTAGTTCCTATGGTATCACTCATAGCCTGGGTATTGGGCCTTTTACCTCTTGAAACACCCACCCACAGACAGAAATCCAGACAGTCCAGAATATGATGCAGAAAAGTAAAGCGCACATAGAATGCAATGCAAACAGGTAAATATGCAAAGCAGTAAAGCACCCAAAGATAAACACACAAGCGCTAGGATCGACTCGCTGAGTCCGGACCAGCAACAGGTCGAGACGTCCCCAGCAGAGTTGCCAGCTGTCGCTACCGCGAAAATTAACAGAGTCGCCACTAACATATTTATCCTGAAAAGGAAGGGAATGCCAGCAAACCACAAAACAAAACAACGGTCTCACGACCAGAGAAAAAGGGTAAGGGAGTCGGTTACGCGAGGGGAAGGTGCTAGCACCCCTCGCGCCCATCGTACTCGATGGTATCCCCGCCTGTGTCTAAATCTATGGGTGTGTAACAAATCTACGCTAATCTGGACTAAAATGAATGCAGAATGTAGGGAAAAGAAAGGATTATGCTCGCACGGGCCCTACCCCGCTGCCTACGTATCTGTTTTGCAGAATCAGAGCTACCGTAGCTCGGCTAACTAGTTTCTGTTTGTTTTGTATTTTTTAGGTGAACGAGTTACATTCACACTCCGCTGCTCGACCTTTGGAGACTTATGCTGGGAATGGAGCGGAAATAACAAGCTCTTAAGAACAGAAAATCAAAGAGTGTGGTTTGTGTTTTAAAAGATGCATGAGGAAAACCTAGGCTAAGGGGGAAAGCTTGCTACCTAATATTATCATACAAAGGGTGCAAATCTAAACTAAACTAACAACCTACGAGAAAAAGGGTTAGCATACAATAATATCACACAAACGAGCATCCGCTCGTAAAGCAAACAAACCAACGGTACTGACCGAATGGTAGAAAAGCGGTCCCGCCATAGCCAAGTGGAGCAGCTCAACCCAAGTCAACCAAGCATTAGACCTTGCGAAAATGATCGGGCCATAGACAAGAGGGCGGACCCCTCTCGGCAACCAAGCCGTCACGAATCGTAAAGGAAAACGGTGCGTGCGTACACCGAGCATCAACGTCGAGCGACGCGAGCTATAAGAAAGGCGGGGGTCCGGATACATGAACCCTTTTCCTGACATACTCGATAACAAGATCTTGTGCAAGTTCGGAAGCGAGCAACGCGTAGCGTGCGCATACCGAACGGACTCGATGAGACTAGGCGGGGGTTGATTGCTAACCCTTTTCGCATGCCTTCCGTGAGGACTTAACGGAGTGCCATATAGGACTTATTACACCGTGACTCCCTGCCGCAAATCACAAATGTAAACACACCAACAAAAACAGAGCCTCTTTCGAGGGCTTGGCCAGATGCATGTCTAGGTCCTACTTCTCATGTTATAGGATGATGCGGAAAGCGGTAAAAGGGACCAGGAGACAATACCGAACGGATAGCAAATCCGCAATGAGCTAGCAAGTGTGAGCAGAGAAGTTCGGAATACTTCGCGTAAGCCATCATCAAGCAAAGCAAGTCTGAAAGCGTCGTCGTGAAAATAAATCCCGAGCGACATGTGGTACACGTCGAGCATAACCATACAAGCAACCTGCAAGAGAACACAAGCCAGACAATACAGGAGTATACATCTCAATGAATGAGAGATCGGGTGACTGGCATCGGAAATAGGTTCGTGTCCCACAAATAAAGTGGAACACGAAGCAAGTCGAATCGCGATCAAAGGCTCTCTCGAAGTACCTCGCACATCTCAACAACCAAATCAGTAATAACAAGAAGGCACGCATCCGCCATAGAAAATACTAGTAATTAAATTCTAAGTGAATTCTAAAAGAAAATCTAGCAAAATTAAATTGTTTTTTGTAACATTTTTATCTCAAAGAAATAGAACAAAACTATATAACAAAGCCTTTAAATTCTAATAAGAAAAAGATTACATGTTTTTGATTATTTTTTTTAAAACAAATATAGAAAACAAAAATCTAATTCTAACTAGAAAAGATTACATGTTTTTATCCATTATCGACTTTATCATGAAAAAAAAAACTAACAACAAAATAATCGATTTTTTTATGATTTCATTACATGAAAGAAATAGGGAACAAAACTAGTTAAAACAACTAATTCTAATGTGAATTAAAATGAAACAGAGGGGTTTGATATGAAAAAATGGTGTGTAGAAAGTGATTCTGGGCGTAGGGCCCAGAGATTAGGCCCTAAACTCGGTTTTTTGTAGCAATCAGAAAAAGAAGGTGCGTGGGCTCATTTTGGGGGTGTGAGTTGAATTTTCGTGGCTCAGGCCCAATGAAGTTTCAGTCCATGCTTTCAGATTTTCTCAATCCAGATTTTACATCCAAATTAATTCTAAGTACCAAATTTACATAATCCATATTAACAAGAATTTATCAAATCAACGTTATCCATTAACTCTAATTAATCACCCTAAAATCAATTGAGTTAATAACAGAGAAAGGATTTAGGGTTACGCTTAATTTGTGGCCATTCAGATTGAATTCATCTCCCTCTCTCTCACGGCGACGCGGCGGTGACGGAGATGCTCTCCGTCAGTCATCGTGAACAACACCATGTCGTATCTCGCGGCTCAATCTCTCTTCCGTCCTCTCAATCGCTCTCGATGCTAAATGCGGTGGTCGGAAAACTAACGCAAGTTCTCCCTCTCCGGCGAACCCTCATCCTCTCTGCTATTCCTCTTGACTCGTGTCTCTTCGCTCGACTCATCTCTTCCTCCGATTCAAGTTCTCATACCCGATTTGGATCTTCTTTTGATGTGCGTTTCTTTCCCTCTCATGATTCTTGCCTTTTTTTGTGTTGTTGTGCCACTGAGATTTCGTTATATTGATGTTGTTTCTGATTGATGATTGATGAACTCAGATCGAAGATGATTGAAGACGACGCTGAGAATGTTGAAGAGCGATGTGAAGATTGAAGATTCGATGAAAACTCAAGAATTCTGTTACGGTTAGTTTGGAATTCTGTTCGCTATCTCTTTTTTTCTCCATTTCTGTTATCAATCTCTTTTTCTTCTTTCTATTAGAAACCGTTCCGAGCTTGAACCAGTTGGATGATTCGTTGAATTTGAGAGCAAGATTGAAGATGTAATGGCAAGAGAGAGTTCAGAACGTGAGGTCAAGAGAGGGAGAGAATTGGTTCTGGTCCATCGAGATTGTGGATTGAAGGTGATGAATCCAGATGAAGATGTCGAGAGGTTGAAGCGTGTTGAAGAAGTTTGTTCATTTTCTTTTCCTCTGAGTTTTTCTTTTTTCTCGATTCTGTTATCCTTTTTTTTCTGAAAACAGTTTTTTTTCTTCGAACCGGCTTCGGTTCGGTTTATCTCCTTTTCTCAGGGTGCAAGATTCGGTTTTCTATTGATCATCCAGGTTGCGGTTTTGTTACTTGATGTTTGGACAGATTATACCATGGAAGGCTTTGAAGTTTGAAGACACGTGGTGATGATGTGCTTGTTTCGATTTCCTGCTAGAGCGATTAACCAATGGAAGAGGCCGTATAGAACTTTTTCTACTTTGTATGTCCTTGATGGAATGTAATGACTTGGGATTGATTTTCGTGTAAATTTGTGTAATTTGTGAGTGGACTTTGAATGGGCTGTAATGAACAGTTGTATTTGGATATGAATTTTATAAGTTTGGTGAATGAACATGAAAATGTAGAAATTGGATTTTTGTATATGTAAATGAACATTAAAGTTCTTGAACTTGAATCTTGAACTTGAGTCAAATGGTCGTAAATCTCGACTTTGAATGAATGATATTTGAATCAACACTTGCATGGATACTCTTTTAGTGAATAAACTTCAATCCGCTTGCAAACTTCAATGGAGCTCTAATTCGATTCAATTCATTAATCTAACTCAACCTTGGACGATAGGCTCGATAGGCTCATAATCTTGCAATGACTCTTTCTTTTGCAAACCACCTCACAGGTTCTTGACTTAATGAACTCAAAACAATGGGAACTCTTTAATTTTTCTTTTTTTTTAAGAGACGAAATAAACGTCATTTGATAACTTATAGCATAGTGAAGAGGGCAAATTTTGGGGTGCAACATTCATACGCAATATATAATATTTAAAATAAATTATGCAGGGGAATTTTAAATGAAAACGCGCGCCACAGGGGTCTTCTTCCCCATTTGATTTTTTTCTTTTCCAAGGGATTTACCCACGGACTGCGTCGTCGCTGTAGCCTATAGCTACGGTTTGCACGCGTAGCTACATGTCTTGGTCATCAAAGCCTGTAAATCGTCATCAATAAACACAAAAAACAGTCCAGACCAATCATAAATCACCCTACAAACCCATTGAACCTGGTAATTTGACCTGAAATTACTTCTAATCGAAATCCCTTTTTTTGAAGCATTCAAACCCTAACAATGGTGTTATGGTCTCGTGGGCATAAAAACTCAATTAAACGATCCAGACAATTCATAAACATCACGTTAAGCATGAATATACAAGTAGAATACGTTTATGATGCATGAATAGTGAAAATCGATTCTTGAAAAGAGAGAAACAAACCGTGACTTGTTGTTGACGATTCACAATGTGTGGCCTGAGGACGATCAGAAAAGCTTCAGGGATGTCTAAGGATTGTGTAACAATGCTCGAAACTCTTTGAAACCCCACCAATCTTTGAAACCGAATTGAGATTTTTATGAAAAAAACAAACCTTGTTCTTGATGGTCTTGGCTGCAAAAACCTTGTCCAACCTTTTCTTAAGCATTGCCCCTATTCTATATATATAATAGAATAAATTAGGGTAGAAGATTTGATTCAAATCTCTTTTAATCAAAGATTTGGAAATTTGATGAAATATGGTTTATAATCTTCCCCAAATTTGCTCAATTTTCAATCCAATATTCCCCATATTATGGTGCACGAAATTTGATTGGCATTTTTGCATAAATGATGATTATATTTGTTACTCATGGAATCTCTAACAAATATTTGATTTTCACTTGATTAAAACCACTTTTTAAATGATTAAAAATTCATATAAAATCAAATAAATATTAAAAATTCGTGCCAATTAAATTTGAAGTCTTGGATAGTTTGAGGATCAATATTGGGTCATAAAAACCTGGGCTCCTTTGCAAAAGAAATCAATTTGAGGCCTTTTATTTCACATTTTCTCTCTCAAATTTGTCCAACTTTAATAAGTCCTATCTCCCTCAATTTTTGAGGTATGGAAGAGTTTTAGGACTTTTTAGAAACCTTAGAGATTCCCCTAAACAGTGTCTTTGGTCTCATATCAAAATTATTTTCCATGCTCATTTTATGTCCTTTTGAAAAAAGTGTCTTTTTGTTGACTTTTGAAAAGGACCTATAATGTTTTGGTCCATATCTCTCAAATAAAGCATTTTTAGACTTGGCATGTGAGACACAATTTTGTAGAGAATAAAATTTCCTTTAAAATGAGCTTTGGATGGAAAATTTCTGATGTTCCATGTGAGAGTTATGGCTGGTCAAAGTTCAGTTGACTTTTCTTATGCAAAACCCTAATTTAGAAACTTTTTGATTTATTGATTTTTGTTCTTTCCTTTGATGAACCATGATCAATTCTTGATCAAATGGTGAATGATACTTCAATATGAGGATCTAGACAAAAAATCAGGAGTTTTGACTTTACTTTGACCACAGTTGACTTTTAGGTTAACTTAGTCGACTGTTGACTTTCTGAACAATTGAGTGGCCAATCCTTTGAGATGAGACTTTATACTTGTCATGGAGGTGATGTGAGATATATTGAGCCATAGGAGATGCCTTGGAGCCATTGATTCACTGAGTTTCCTTTGAATAAGCCAAACCCTAGTTTCAGAGACTTGTGTAGGAGAGTGTGTCTTGGAGCTTTGTGTATTGATTTGAATTTGAATAGGAGAAAATGTATGGGCAAATTTTGGGGTATGACAGCTGCCCCTGTTTAATTATCTTAAACCTGAAGATGTAGAGTGGTTTGTATGTCAGTCGGTATCTGATGTTGGAAGATGATTGAACACTAGAATACCAAGAAATTTGCCCTAGCTGAAGCAGGGACTCTCGTCGGAGATGGGCTTAGAGATTCCATCCAGGACTTGAGAGAAAGTTTATTGGAGATTGATCGTGTCAGCACTGTTCGTAGTGACTGAATTAGATCTAAGTCCTTTGAACTATTAATGGAGGATACTCGAAACTAAGTATCAGAACTAAATCGTCGTCTTGATTATCTCTGGACTATCTTCGAAACAATTGTCAAAATTAAATTTCTGTCTTGATTATCTCTGAACTATCTTTGGAGGATACCCAAAATTAAGTGTCAAAATTAAATCCCTGTCTTGATTATCTCTGAACTATCTTTGGAGGATACCCAAAATTAAGTGTCAAAATTAAATCTTTGTCTTGATTATCTCTGAACTATCTTTGGAGGATACCCAAAATTAAGTGTCAAAATTAAATCTTCGTTTTGATTATCTCTGAACTATCTCTGGAGAATACCCGGAACTAAGTATCAGCATTAAATCTTTGTTTGGATTATCTCTGAACTATCTCTGGAGAATACCCGGAACTAAGTATCAGAATTAAATCTCGATCTTGATTATCTCTGAACTATCTCTGGAAGATATCCAAAATTAAGTATCAGAACTAAATCTCTGTCTTGAATGAGCGTCAGAATTAAATCGTTGACTTGATTATCTCTGCACTATATCTAGAAGACAATGTTTATTTGATTGTAGAAGTAGGCTGAAAAAGGAACATTAGTTTTATGCAATGTTGTGATGCATGTATTGTAATGTTTATGAATGAAAGTGTTATGCATAGGCAATGAGGCGTATGTATGTTATGTATGAATTTACTATGACACATGATGTATGAAAAGGATTTATGCTATTTGGAGTATCTTGAGAAAATAAATCTCTGTATCATTGGGATTTTGACGTTTGATCTTGTCTTGAAGAAGTACAGCTGGGGATTTATGATTTCTGCTTGGGGATGATCAGTAACTTGATGTACCCTGACGGGGGATTAGAGATATTAACAAACCATGTTTGGAGAAGAGAAGCAGGTCGGGGAACCGATGATGTCAAGGATGTGAACTATGTTAAGGAGCTATGTCTTTTGTCGGATGAGTACGTTTGAGGATATCTTCTTTGAGGATTACTCTGTGGGGATATGATCTTGTGAAGTCGATTCTGTGGAGAAACATGGATGCCTTGAACATTGCCCCCAGTGATTATAGCACTTTCCATTCCTGGACTCGTATTGATTGGAAAACACCAATGAATGTTGATCGAAGCGTTGAACATGCCTTGTATAACCTTGCCCCAGCTGGTAGGAACTTGAAGAGATTCAACTCACGAGGACTTTATGAGGTGCGCACTACGGGCGACATGCCCCTAGTAATCATAGGCCCAAGACAATGTCCTATATTGGTTGAGAAGTAGCTTTAGATTTTCTTGGATGCATGCCCCTGATCGGCGTCTTTGAGATATTCTTGGAATCTTTACTTGATTGCCCCAGATTGATTGGGCAAAACATGTCATGCCCCTTGTATACATAAGAGACATGGCTTCTTGGAGTAATATCGTCTGTCGGGATAACTTTCAGTCATTAGTTGTACCCTGTGCAAATTCTTTCTGTTGCTAACATTTGAAATTATGTAGCAGAATATGTTTAATAACGTATTCATGAGATGCAATGCATACGTTTGTCTTGAGTTTTTGAAAAACATTAAAGCAGGAGATGTAAAAACATGACATTTGTAAGAACATGATATTTATAACAACATGCCGTTTGTAAAAACGTGACATCAACTCGACATTTATGGTAAACCTTAAGGAATCAGGATACCTTTTTGGTAACAGTATGCTTTCGAGCTAAACATGTTTCAATTAGGACTTTCAAAGGTTGTAACGTGGCTTGGTTCACGGTTTAAGAAACAAAGGATAAAGGCTCAAAGTTTATTTGTACCCACCCCTCTTCGTGATGTTCTTCGATCCTAAGCTCAGTTAATTCAACTTATGCATTCAGGTTCCAAGAGATTTACGGATTTGCGCCTTTGATAATGTTGATGGTTCACAAGCAAAGAGAACTTTTGAGATGGCAGTCACTTCTTCCTTTTGGTAGTCACAACATTGTGTTGTTCAAGAATTTATTGACTTCTCTTTTCATCTTTTTGATACCCCTAACTTTTGCCTGAACTGTGTATTTTGAGCTTACAGTCAGCGGGATGCCTTGATTTTTGCCTAAGTCATCTTTTTGATTTCTGACTTAGCAGGCTTTTCTTTGTATATGTGTTTTTTCATTTTTTTTGGAAGATATCGACGACCTTACTTAATGATTGATGAACCATCATTGGCTTTTGACTGACATCTCCAACACTTCTTTGATGTGTGCGGTTGAACATTTATGATTGAAACCTTTGTTGAAAGGTGTACTGAATGATTCTCTTAAAATAGAATGCACAGCCAAGTTAACTGAGAACTACCCTGCCCCAAGTTATGACCAAGGGTTTTAATTAGTACAAGAAAGAAACTTCTACTTCTTAGGCTCAAAGGGGTTGACGAGGGATTAACATCCTTATATCTCCACTGTTAAGGAATTGAAACAATGCCTGTACATCATCAACATAGTCCGTTCAAAAGCATACTGTATGAGGTTGCGGTATCGTTTTCGTCATCCTCCCTAAAAAGGCTTACAGCTTAGCAGGAGTTGAATATCACAAAACACATGCAAAGTAAAGACATAATTTAAAATGAGTGATAGCGAAATAATTAATTCAAGACAAGCATATGCAATGCACTGATGATGATTATTAAAACAGATAATGTCTATCATGAGTCGAATGTTTAAACAAACAGAAAAGAAATTGCAACTAGGAGTAGGACTAATGATCCAAAATTGCATCCTTCTAGATGTTAATCAGTCTTGTCATGACTAGGCGTGGAAGTGGTGATCACCCTAGGAGTTTTAAGAAGATTGAACTCAACTTCGCCAGCATCGATCATGTCTTTGATCTAATTCTTCAGTGTCCAACAATTATTAGTGTCATGTCCAGGACTATTAGAGTGATATGCACACCTTGCATTGGGATTATAATGAGAAGAGGAAGTACTAGGATTCCTCGGAGGGTCTTTCAAAGTGATCAATTCTGACTTCAACAAGTATCGTAATGTATGAGCCAATGACATATTGATCTGGGTGAATTGACGCTTAGGTGCATCTGACTTGCGTCTTTGTTGTGGAACTAGTGTAGAGATCAGAATTGTCCCCACAGATTGGCTGTGTCCATTGCGACCTTTCAGATTGTGCACAACATTGTTCGTGATGAGAGAAACGGGTCATACATTTAGACCATATGTGATAGAGGACGTCAGAGCAAATAGACCATATATATTGAGGGATATCAGAACTGGTCGTACATTTAGACCTTGTCTGTAGAAGGATGTCAGAACGAGTTATTCATTAGACCATATCTGAGGAGGAATATCAGAATGAGCCATACATTAGACCATATCTGAAGAGGAATAGCAGAACGAGTCGTACATTAGACCATATCTGTTGGAATGTCAGAACGAGTCGTACATTAGACCATATCTGTTGGAATTAGCAGAACGAGTCGTACATTAGACCATATCTGTTGGAGGGTGTCAGAACGAGTCATACATTGGACCATATCTGAGGAAGGATATCAGAACGAGTTATTCATTAAACCATATCTGAAGGAGAATACCAGAACGAGTCATACATTAAACCATATCTGATGAATAATGCCAGAACGAGTCATACATTAGACCATATCTGACTGAAGATACCGGAACGGGTCATACATTAGACCATATCTGATTGAGAAATACCGGAACGGGTCATACATTAGACCATATCTGCAGAGGATGCTTGCTCGTTAGAGTCGATGAGTTATTTGACGAAGTTTTGGAATGTAAAAAGGCTTGTCAGAATGAATCTCCAGCTCGATTATATCTGAGAGGAATGATTGTCGAGGCGGAACCTGAAAACAAAGTTAGAAATATGCAATGTCATGAATGCAAATGAAATGTTTTCAAGGATCTTTAAGGAATTTAGTTAGCAACATTGGAAAGTGATTTGGTCGCATATTTGTTTGAAAGACTCTGACTTTTGTCGTTGAACGTACTTCTTTGAGAATCAAGCTCACCATATTGAGTGGGCCACCGCCTCTGATTCGGGATACTTGTACTTTTGAATTTGAAAGCACATGGCTAGAGGAAAATAAATCCTCTTGCCCCTTGATAGGTACTGAGTCTCTGAATTGGAAGGTATGTGGCCAGAGGAAAGTAAATCCTCTTGCCCCTTGATAGGAATTTAGTCCTTGATAAGAGTACCTGAAATTATGCGCCCTAAATCCCTAAGATCCTTGAAAGGGTTAGTTAAATCATGTTATTCTTATGATATCATGATGTCATGATGTTATACGAATGAAGTTCATTTGGCATAGTGTGAGATAGTAAGGACAAACGAGTCCTTTTAACAAAACCTGCAAGGAATTGAAGGTTAGTAGCAAACGCAAACAAGTCACACAAGTCACGCAAGTCACACAAGTCACGCAAGTCACACAAGTCACACAATTTTGGCTTAAGGCTTGCATGGAGTCTGATCAGGTGTCCTTCCCAAGGATATTTCTATGGATAAGGAGATTTCAGCAACGGGTTCTACCGAGTTACCCAGAATTGTCAGCCCTCCTAAAGCACCATCGAACATGATACATACATACCATGCAATGATACTTTGAGAAAGAACCTATCTGAGCTGTAGTATCGGGTAGCGACTATGCTCTCAACATACATCAAGAGTAGTCCCCCCACTACGTTCCTAAAAGTCAAGATGGGTTAAAGGTAACTAAAGGTCCTTAAGCTCCGACTCACCCATGGACATCCGCACGAACCTCCCTCATACAAGAGAAGCATGCAAACACCCATAGAGGCCTAACTTAAGCGTGAACTCTCATATTGACCAATCCTCCACATACATGAAGGAGGTCGCCATGACTATGCCACTTCCTATCTTAGATGTACTTGAATCCGGGTGTAGGATTCGTTCTTCAGTTAATTCCAAAAACAGTCCTGAAAAATAAAGCAAGTAAAGCAAACAATAGAATACAATGAAGTGATCCTAAACTTTTAAGGTAAACCCCTCTTTTTATCGAAAATCCCCAGCAGAGTCGCCAGTTCTGTAATACGGTGAACTGACTTTTATAATTGAAATGTCGCGGTAAGCAAGAGTCGCCACCGACTTTTATTTTATCCAAATTAATCAGAAAGGCTAAAAGAACAGAAAAAAAACTTTTTAAAGAAAACGGGTTTGGGGGTAATTTATGCAAAGGGAAGGTGTAAGGCACCCTTTGCATCCATGGTTTTCCATGGGCTCTTAATTACTTTGCTCTTTGTTTTCAGAAATGTAGAAGAAGAAAGAATATGGACTTTAGCTCGTATATGGACTTTAGCTCGTAAATGAGCATAGCCATTTTTGAAGGATTATGAGAAAGAATATAGAAAAAGGTTTTAGAGCAAGGCAAAGCAATTAGGGGCAATTACCTTATAATTTTGAAAATGAGGTTCTTTTAACCTTTCAGGGTGAAAGGGTCTATCCTTGCCATAAGAGGGCAGGAAGCCTTTCATTTGGATGTTGAAGGCTCATCGCATTGTCGTTCGCCACAAGACTGACCCATGCCATAGAGAGGCAGGTAGTCTAAGGGAAGGACCAGAATAGCCTTTTTCGTAGGCAACCAGAGGATACCTCAGCCTTTTCCGTAGGCAACTTCCGAGGGTCGAGGTCATATTAGTGTATCGAAGGCAGCATCATTAGGGTCGTATGACCTTTGTATTTATCGAGGCAGCATGGCTGAGGTATCCTCGTATTCGAGGGACATGGCTATTCTGCAAAAACACAAGGCAACAGGCAACAAGGCAACATGCAACAAGGCAACAGAGAGGTTACTCCAAAAGTGTGCGTGAGTGCAACAATCACGTGATTATATTCATTATATTATCTTATAATTAGTTATCCTAATTCAGTTCAAGACTTGCACTCCCTAGGATTACTAACCACGCAATAGATATTAACAGTAATAATGGGGGAAGGGAAATTGTAACCAGCGGAGGAGAGGGGAATTGAAACCAGCGGGATATAATTAAAAACAAAAATATAATAGAGTTAGGGTTTAGGGTTACCGATACTCGTAGCTTTGGCAATTGACAAACCCTGAAGATTGGAAAAGAAAGAATAAACAAAAGAAGGGGTGAGTGCATTATCGGTTCAGAGGCAAACGAAATTAACCCTAAAGTAAGAAGATAAAGAATTTAAGAATGAATAAATAAACAAAAAGATACTTAGCTTCGCATTTGATCTGATATGGTGGGCGGTCGGAGGAAGCCTCGGAGGTAACCCTAAAAAATGACAAAGGCAAAAAAGATGAATGTAGGCAATGTTCAAAAAAGTATAAGGGAAAACCCTAAAATCAAAAAGGAAACAAAATAGACTTTGAAAAATAGAATACTTAGCTTCGTTTTTGAAGTGGCGCGTAGTCGGAAGGCATTTGAAAATAACCCTGAAAAGGAATGCACAAAAAATATTTAATGTAGGCATGATCTTCGCAAACCATGATGAGGGTACAAGTTAACCATGGTTAATAGAGTAAATAAAATTAATTTAATCAATTATCGGTATTCTACCTAATTAATTAAATCGATAAAAAAAAGGTTTTTGATTAAATCCTAATCCTAATATCAATGAATAAGAAATTAATTATAATTAAATTAAATAATTTTAAGTAAATTAAGTTAATTTAAACAATTAAGAACTAAATATTAAAATAAGCAAAAAAATTGTTTTTTATGTTTTTTATGAGAAAAAGGAATTTTTGAGAAGTCTTTTATAATTGTTAATAAAATATAAACTAAACAACATATAAATAAATTATATATAAAGAAATAAAAAAGAAACTCAGCTTGGCTTGAGTGTGGCGTCCATGGTGTTCCAGCGCTTCTTTGCACGTTGGATCTGGAGCAAGAACAATCTGAAGGCTGATTGTTGAGGGTGTAGCGTGTTGCACATGAGGCTCGCTGCATGGGATCTGGGAGTGATATTAACCAAAGAAATAACATGCAAAATTAACGCCACAGGGGGGAATCGAACCCAGGTCCCCTGCGTTATAGCTTTTCCTTTTGCCAACGAGGCTACAGCGCTTTGATGTTAATGAATCATACGCAATATATAATATTTAAAATAAATTATGCAGGGGAATTTTAAATGAAAACGCGCGCCACAGGGGTCTTCTTCCCCATTTGATTTTTTTCTTTTCCAGGGGATTTACCCACGGACTGCATCGTCGATGTAGCCTATAGCTACGGTTTGCACGCGTAGCTACATGTCTTGGTCATCAAAGCCTGTAAATCGTCATCAATAAACACAAAAAAACAGTCCAGACCAATCATAAATCACCCTACAAACCCATTGAACCTGGTAATTTGACCTGAAATTACTTCTAATCGAAATCCCTTTTTTTGAAGCATTCAAACCCTAACAATGGTGTTATGGTCTCGTGGGCATAAAAACTCAATTAAACGATCCAGACAATTCATAAACATCACGTTAAGCATGAATATACAAGTAGAATACATTTATGATGCATGAATAGTGAAAATCGATTCTTGAAAAGAGAGAAACAAACCGTGACTTGTTGTTGACGATTCACAACGTGTCTTGGTCTGAGGACGATCGGAAAAGCTTCAGGGATGTCTAAGGATTGTGTAACAATGCTCGAAACTCTTTGAAACCCCACCAATCTTTGAAATCGAATTGAGATTTTTTTGAAAAAAACAAACCTTGTTCTTGATGGTCTTGGCTGCAAAAACCCTGTCCAACCTTTTCTTAAGCATTGCCCCTATTCTATATATATAATAGAATAAATTAGGGTAGAAGATTTGATTCAAATCTCTTTTAATCAAAGATTTGGAAATTTGATGAAATATGGTTTATAATCTTCCCCAAATTTGCTCAATTTTCAATCCAATATTCCCCATATTATGGTGCACGAAATTTGATTGGCATTTTGGCATAAATGATTATTATATTTGTTACTCATGGAATCTCTAACAAATATTTGATTTTCACTTGATTAAAATCACTTTTTAAATGATTAAAAATTCATATAAAATCAAATAAATATTAAAAATTCGTGCCAATTAAATTTGAAGTCTTGGATAGTTTGAGGATCAATATTGGGTCATAAAAACCTGGGCTCCTTTGCAAAAGAAATCAATTTGAGGCCTTTTATTTCACATTTTCTCTCTCAAATTTGTCCAACTTTAACAAGTCCTATCTCCCTCAATTTTTGAGGTATGGAAGAGTTCTAGGACTTTTTAGAAACCTTAGAGATTCCTCTAACCAGTGTCTTTGGTCTCATATCAAAATTATTTTCCATGCTCATTTTATGTCCTTTTGAAAAAAGTGTCTTTTTGTTGACTTTTGAAAAGGACCTATAATGTTTTGGTCCATATCTCTCAAATAAAGCATTTTTAGACTTGGCATGTGAGACACAATTTTGTAGAGAATCAAATTTCCTTTAAAATGAGCTTTGGATGGAAAATTTCTGATGTTCCATGTGAGAGTTATGGCTGGTCAAAGTTCAGTTGACTTTTCCTATGCAAAACCCTAATTTAGAAACTTTTTGATTTATTGATTTTTGTTCTTTCCTTTGATGAACCATGATCAATTATTGATCAAATGGTGAATGATACTTCAATATGAGGATCTTGACAAAAAATCAGGAGTTTTGACTTTACTTTGACCACAGTTGACTTTTAGGTTAACTTAGTCGACTGTTGACTTTCTGAACAATTGAGTGACCAATCCTTTGAGATGAGACTTTATACTTGTCATGGAGGTGATGTGAGATATATTGAGCCATAGGAGATGCCTTGGAGCCATTGATTCACTGAGTTTCCTTTGAATAAGCCAAACCCTAGTTTCAGAGCCTTGTATAGGAGAGTGTGTCTTGGAGCTTTGTGTATTGATTTGAATTTAAATAGGAGAAAATGTATGGGTAAATTTTGGGGTATGACAGGTCTCCACACTGGGAAGGCCCTTTTCGATTCTTAAAAGTATTTTCAAATAATGCTTATGAGATAGAAGAGTTTGCAGAAGATCGTAGGATCTTAAGAGTAAATGGGAAGTATCTGAAAAGATACAAGCCATTCATGCATGAAGTGAAGATTGCAAAAACGTAAACATTAAACATAGATGTCGTGAGCCAAAACGGTAAAACATTGGCCAGAATGGCTTTATCTTCATGCAAGTTAAAAAATATAAAGTAAGAAGACAAACGATGTCAAAATATATTCCATTACGTTAAAGGATTAAGGGTACATCCAGTCAAGATGGTTGCATTGTATGCAAACCAAAGTTACAAAAAGTGTTCAAAATTACTACTAAAAGAAGTGTTCAAAATCATAGATAGCAAAGATAAAAACCAAGACCCACAACGCCTCCAACAATGCCTCCAGCATCCTTCATTTAACCCTGTTCTGCAGATCCTCTAAGTTCAGCAGGGGCAAGCTTTCTGCTTCAAAAGGATCAAGGGATCCTTCCTTGCGCAACTGTTTTACTATCCCTTGTTTAACAAACATGTGAGATAGCAATCTTCCATAGGGAAGACAAGAAAGAATGCCTTGGCGAGAGGCAGCAACAGCAACGGCTTCGGCAAGATGTTTGAAAATCATCAATGGTATGTTGATTTTCTTTTTTTGGAGAGCACAGAGCATGAACTCCAGGTCCTCCACCATAATGCTTTCTTGATCTTGTTTTCATGGGCGAAATTTGCCCACTAGAAGTTGATGCCAAATCCTGTAGAGGAGGGAATTGAAGGGATTGTTGGCGAAGATACTTGATAAGACGGCAGAAGTACTCATGGTAAAAGAGTTGTCAACAAAAATGAGGCCAGAGTTCTCACATTTCATCACTTCAGAGATAAGTGTTAGAGAAATGGTAATGCGAGATCCACGGACCTGAGAAACAATGGTGGTTTTCCCTTCTGAATCCATCCGGAGGGATACAAACATCCATAAATCCGCCAACATGTTTGGGTAAACAGAACCTTCTAGGATTCCTTGGTAAACCTGTAAGTTTTGAGAGGCAAACAGTTCATCAACGTCAAGGCCGTTTTGATCGAACTCTTCGGCAGAGAGTTTGAACTCTTTCTGGATAGTAGATATAATATTGTTATAAGATAAAGATGTCATTGTTGCAAGAAAATATAAGAAAGAGAAAACCTTGATGAAAATATGGAAGAGGATGAAGAAAGGATAGAAAATCGCAAGGTTTATATAGAGGACGTTGGTCTTAAAGAGTGGTTACGCTTTAAATTCTGATTGGACCGCGTATGGTTTCCCTGAGGGAAGATATGGAGTCCGCCGTTTCTAGCCTTGGAACTTGAAGTGTAATCATGTTAGAAACTGATACACGCACGTCTTAATTAGACGTTTTGAAAAAGTGATGTCATTATTAAATGACTGTTACGGCTAGTGGAGTAGAAACGTCAAATCAAAAACTAAGTGGCTGCGCAGGGTAATCATGTCACGTGTATACGCTATCGAGGTCATTATGATAGTTGAAAAAAATATATTTTGACAATTTAAGAATTGTTAAAATTTTATTTGTGACATTGCATGGTAGAATATATGGATAGTTAAAAGACAAATCATACATATATTCATTAACCAGTCTGATTACAAAAAGTAGGACAAGTGCAAAACGAAAAGGCATTACAAAGGTTATCATAATTAATTAAAGTCTTCGGGAAGATTATTTTTCATTTTGGAATAGTGGGATGCCCATAGTGACAAGCGGCGTTCGATTATTGCTTGCTGCTTCTTCAGCTCTTCGATTTCTAGTACCAATTTCTGCGTCGTTTCGAGGTGTTGAATCCCCGTTTACACTACTTCATCCAATTCGTTTTGCTTGGATTGTCTGATCTCTTCTTGAAGAGACTTGGCAGTTTTAATCTTCGCTTCGAGACGTTCAATTTCTTGTTCCCAAGATTTGATGTCCGCTCCACAGGTTTCATACTCTTTTTGGCGCTTTGCACGCTCAAGCTCAAAGGCACCAGCCCTGGTAGTTGCTTCATTAGCAGCTTTCCACGAAGAACTATGAGAAGTTACTTTCGTGTTGAACTTTTGGTCAACATCTCGCTTTCAAAGGTTATCACCTTGAAGTTGATCAAGCAGAGAAGTTAGCGAAACAATCACTTGTGAGACTTCGTCAGAAACCTGGAGTAGATCCACCTTCTTTAAAAGATTGTTCAGTCCAAAGCAGCTGGTGGAATCCTTACTCAGAACTTCAATAAGGTTAGTCTCAAAGAACTTCTCTTTTATCTGCCTAAGAAGGTTGGGAGCACCAACTCCTGTATCACTTTCCACTAAGGTGTTTGAGGAAACCCCAACTTTGAGAGGCGAAACGCTGTTGGCATTCATCATGGCTTTAAGGAAGCTCACAGGATCAGTACTCTTAAGTTGCTCTAATTCGGCTGGAGTGAGTTCAGAAGAGTTTTTGGTCGAAGTGGTTGCTGGAGTAATAGTAGTACCATAGGTCGAAACTTCAACGTTGCTTGATTTATGCAAACTGGAGACTTCATCCATAGCTACATTCCCAGGGTTAGTATCCTCACTCCTCGTCGATCGCTCAGATACTTCACCAGTATTTGAATGTTGGGGATTCTCCTCCATATCTTTGTCTTGATTGATAATGGGAGATGCATCATTCGAATGAGTATCTTCAGAATGCTCAGGGGAAGCAGCCTTGTTACTAGGTTCATCATTCTCAAGAACTGGAGAAAGGCTGGGAGATTTCCGTTGAGGAACACCTGTTACAAAAATCGAGATATATTAAGATAAAAGCTACGGAAAATTGTTGATAAATTCAAAGCATATAAAGGTATACCTTGAGGATTATCAAGGTCTAGATTGAGAGTTGAAGCTTTGAAATCAGAAGTAGTTGTGCTTGCATCGTCCTACAAATGCAAGGTAGTTCATCAGAGGATACTTTATCACTTGACGAAGTAAGCTTTGAAGTCCAAGACCCCTTTTCTTTAGCTGAAGAAATGGTGGCCTTTTGTCTTTTATTTACAGCTTGTCTGGTACGAGGAGGAGATTTGTCTTCATCATCTGAAGCACTAATGTTTGAAATTTTTTGCTTTGGAGTTGATGGAGGTTTCGAACTCTGAAAATATTCATACTAAGCATGGTGAATAATGTTCAGAATAAGCGCACAAGTTAAAATGTGAGAATATATATATACCGTTGGTTTCTTTCCAGTGGTGACAGAATCACTCCCACTTGCTTTGTTGCTTTTCGAAGCTTCAGCATCCTTTTGTGCAGCCGTCTCCTTAATTACTCTCTTTCGACCTATAGCTGTGAACAGAATAAAAGTCAGTATATAGGTAAGGAAAGAATGTTAATCGAAGGATTGTCCAAGCCCTAACCTTCGGGTATTGGAGTCAAAACACGAACGTGCTCAAGACTTATATGAAGATGTCCCTTGAAATTATCCAAGGTATGCTTAGTCGGAACCACTCGTTCAGCGCGTTTTTTGGATTGTCCGCAAAGGATTTTGGGGACATTCCCACACACAAACCAGTCTGGAAAAGGAGGACTTAGAGCCACACCAAAATCAGCACTAGGTAGTGGAGGGAATTTTGGAGGATAAAGTTTGAAAGCCACTTCATAACGTTGTTCAAGTCGAACATACGTGGGCAATTTCAGCTTATCTAGTTTAGTGGAAAATTTTTCACGCAAAGTGACCGCAGCTTCACGAACGGTCCGACTAAGGTCATCAAGCCTATAGATAGTTTCAAAGAATTTTTGAAAGGCTTGAATTTCTTTGATATGAGTCGAAGTACCTTTTTTGAAGTTCGCCTGCACATCAGCAAAAGCTTCAGTTAGTTCTTGTGAAAGACTTTCAGCATCGAAGATTTGCTTGATATAATACTCTGTCCACCATTGATGGAAATCTATGGTAGAATAGAAAGCAGGCTCGAAGGAAATGGGAGAGAGGATCGTGATGCCGACATATTTGGAGATTTTAGACTCATAGTCTTCTTCAGATAAGTGCATGATATGTAGACACATATGATTTCTCTTGTCGTACATACATTTTGGTTTAAGTTGAACCAATCCAAATTGTCTGGATACAAGATTTGGTTGGTAACAAAGGAGACAGCAATGACTCTTGGGAGATCGTAATCGATGGTACAACAGTTTAGGTGTCAGAAAAGCCTCCCAGATAACCATGGATTTAGCTTGTTGATCTCGAGAAGTTGCTGGGAATTCTCGTGTGAACCATTCAGGACCTACTTCTCTTTTCACAAATGGAGCCATAGAGGGACTAAACTGATAATGTTTAGTAAACATCATCATGTACGCTCGAAAAGTCTCACGAAGCTTTCCTGGTTCTTCTTTGGGAGTTAGGTGGGCCAGTCTAGTCCCTTCAGCAGTTAGATTTCGGATTGCCATATCTTCTTCGTCCACAACACCTTTACGTGGGAGATAAGCTTCAAAAGTGGCATTGAGCCATAGATGTAGTAACCAGAAAGGTCCAGCAAAGAGAAGAGATCCTGATTTGTAGTCTTTGACGAGATCTGTTGCTTCGCCAAGATTTTCATAAAGGAACCCTAAAATTAACTGGCTTAAATTTAATTTCTTTCCAGCATTTATCTGGTTAGCCATACAAAGGTACCTCTTTGCCAATTGGAGAGATCTAGAACAAAAAACGCATCTCGAAAGCCAGAGTGCCAGAAATGCAATATGTTCTTCGTCTGTGACTTCAGTAGTCGTTTGATCATGATGTCTCTGGATAAAAGCAGTGTAAGTGGCTTTGATTTCATTGAATTGAATGGTATCGGTGTCCATATGGTTGGGATCGAAAACTTCCCCAGTTGGTCGAAGCCCTGTGATAGCAGCTATGTCGAAGAGAGTTGGGGTAATCATTCCACAAGGAAGGTGAAAGGTATTGTGAGAAGCATCCCAGAAATATACCGATGCTACTAACATGGTTTGGTTGTATTCTAAACCTGTTTTGGATAATTGAATTAGATCATAAATCCCTAATTCTTTCCCGAATGAAGCCTTTTTGTTTTCTACCTTAGTCAACCAAGCATAATACAGTTCAGGATCCTTTGCTAAAGGGATTGATCTACACACTTTTAGGAAGTTGGTCGCATAATTTAACCTAATTTTCTCTAAGGCTACGGTGGCTTCAGTCGAAGCATCACCTACATTGGCAGTTTCAGCTAAGATTAGGTTACCATCTTCGTCTATTTTGTTCTTACTAACTAAGGGCCTAGTCTTATAATAAGCAGGAAAGAATTTACCTAGAGAAGAACTACTGCCTCCAGGTAAGGGACCCATAAAAGCATGAGTTTTTCCAGAAAGAACAAAAGGGATAATTACATGAGAAGCGTAAATAGCACGAGTTTCTGCTACATTTGGGTCTGGAATGTATTGTTGCTTACCTATCTGTGTAGGGCGTTGAAACTGTTGAACGGGCCGGAGAGCATTTGAAGTTTCCGATGTGGAGGTTTGAATGGTAGAAGACGCCATGGATTTAATTGCTTCAAGAATTAGGTTAAAAAACCAAAAAGGGTTTTTGTGTGTTTAGTCGTAGAAGAATGAAAGACAAGGTTGTGTGAAGGCTAAAAGCTTGAGTATTTAAAGGTTTAGTAAGAACCTTTTCAAATCTTTTTGAATAAAGGTCAAAAAGACACGCGGAAATAGATGATTTAATCTAACGGCGGTCGAACAGTTGTTAGCCTTACTCCTATTATCTAGGAGCAATGATCACAAGTAATGACAAAACGTGAGAACGCATGTTTTGAAGAGACGTTTTTGAAAATGACAAGACGTTTTGAAAGATAAGTCATAAATGATTATGACGTTAGTGAGATGTCTTGGAACTCTAAAATATGAGTAAAACGAAATCTCATCATGACAAGAAACGCCTATTTCTCTTGTTTTTCGAAACAGGCATTTATTGGGGGCAATTTGTTAGCTGGAGATTTCGATTGAAGAAAATATTTCTTAAAGAGCTGAAGTTTGAAGATAAAATGGCTTCTGATGGCCATGTCCGAGGATGTTATTTAAGATGAAGATGATTGAAATCGAAGTTGAATCGAGATAGATTGTCTTTAAGACTTACGCGTTTCTCGAAATACAAAGAGTACTGAAGCTTAGCGTATTTTGTAGCATTCTCGTTAAAGATCACGTTGCCACGTATCGAAAAATAATTCAGGCGGGAGAATTTGAATTTCGAAGCGTTCTGTATAATCGAATAAGGACAGATGGCGCCCTAGGGATTCGAAACGTATGCATGTGAGCAACGTGGCATTTTGTTAGTGTAGGACCGTTAGGGTCGAATTAGTATAAATAAGGGTCTTAGTATCAGGATCCAATGTGTTCATTTTGTACAAATCACTCAAGTATCAAGTGTTAAGAGAAAGAGTTCGCTGAGAAATGTACGTATGACACCACACATTTAATATGTTTGTATTTCTAGTTACAGAATCAAAGTATCTTTAAATTTCCTTTACTTTTTCGCCTGGTCTTTCTTGTAGTTTAAGTTTATTTATGTTCTTCGACTAATCTTTACACTTCTGCACTTTACAATTATTGCACTTTACATTCCTGTACTTTACGTTTCTGAAAGTTACATTCCTTTATCATTTCGTCAAAGTCTGTCTTCTTGCATTTATAACCAGTTTATGTTTTCATTTGTGTACATTCTAGGTTAGTTTATTTCGCAAGTTACTTACATGTTCATACTATAACCGAGTTTAAACGCAAAAGACCAACAAACATGAACCAAATTATCTCAAAAGACAACTATTTGACTATGTCCAAGGATCAATCTAGTCGATCCTGCGAGTAACCAAAGTATATATTTATAGTTTGGAGGACTAGCGGTTGTTTACCGGAAATCACCGTAAACAGATATGCATATCCGACATGTACTTAGAGTCCTCCATTTTTTTAAAACAATAACATTGCATTGTTACAATCAGAGCATCACAACAGAAATAAATACCTCCTATAGACCGACAAACTATAACAGAAATAAAAAAATGTAGACTAAAATAAAACACCGAAATGTCAAAATATAAATAAAAATAGTTGTTCAGACAAGTGAAAAATGTTAAAATATTACAACACTGAAAAAAATCATAAATAAAACATAAATAAGGAACTACTACTGAATATGTCTAGTGCGAACTCCCTGCGACCGCCTGTGCCTCCTATACACCGTCGCACCAGACGCCTGACTGACCATCCTTTACATTATGGTAACCACCTCTAAACCGGCCTACTCAATGATCCATCTCTCTAATGCCTCATGCCCAATCAACTGTATTCGCTGGCATATCGGCATGAAATCAGTAGTATGGTCTTCCTCAGCCTGCTGGTTCTCCAAGAGCTCCTCGTGCGCTGGCCTAGGTGGACATCCTGGAGCAGCAGGTGTCATGATAGGATGTGACACCTGATAAAACCATGTCACGTAACCATCTACATAGTGCCAGCTTTGGGTGGCCCGCATACGCCGATACTCCTCTAGGACTAGATGATGTGCTCAATCCTCAAATATAGCAATGAGCTCTTGACGGGTAACGGTGTCAAGAGAAGCCTCAAATGGAGATCTCGGTATCATTTGCACATGCCCAAACTGTCTCATGCATCGCCCCGACAGATATCTGACCATGGTGTTGGCCCTACATGCCAACCATCCGGAGTATAATGCGATGCGGTCCAATGGGACAACATCACTGTAACTACCGAAGGGTGTCAAGTTGATGTCATCGTGAGAAGTGCGTCGAGGTATACACGATATGGCCCCACTTTCTGATCCCCTATTTGGAGGACGTATTGTGCAGCCCTGGGCATGGCGTTAGTGTACAACGGATCAGGATCATAGTCGTGGATGCGGTGGAAGTAAGAGATAATCTGACGCTAAAACACAAATACGATAATATGTTAAAACACAAGCACAAATAAAAGCTTAAAATGTGATATAATTAAAAATAAATGTATTGTGAGGAGTGTGCAAGAGCCACCCAACTGTCTTCTCTTCCAGTTGCAGGCTTCATATAACTTCTGGTACAGGTATACCAGAATGGTGGCCCCCCGATTTCACTCGTGAACTGTAGTCAAATCAATAAAATATCCAAGGTATGTCATGTCCACGTAGGTGGCACTTATGTCCACAAATAGAGACGTGCCGACCAGGAACATGAACCAACACTGCAAGGCGCAAGCTCTATGATACTCAACAAAAATTAAAACATATATATGTCGTACAAGTATGGTGAGATTAAGAATAAAGAAGATCAACTATCATAGCACAAAGTTGCAAGCAACGTGAAAATACATGGATAAAGTGAACATGCAAGGTAAAAAAAACAGTTCAGAGCAAATTTCGGAAGTGCATATCTGAAACTGGTTAGAGGTGTATTCGGAGATGAACTTCTGAAATTATATGCGACAGCCATTTTTGACAGTTGTCATTTCTTGCCCTAACTCATGCAAAATGCATTTTTTACATACAAACTAAATCATTGAGCATTGATAACTTCATTAAACACCATTAACCTAATTTCTGACAGTCCTAATAACATTTCAAGCACTTGAGACATGTTGGACCTGAAAAAAACCCATTCAAAATTCAAATGTGAACCCAACTCAGGTGCATGTATTGTTTGTCCAGGAAATGCAGTTTTGGGAGGCCCTTTATTTTGTGTCAAGTAAATCTTGGAATATCATCAAAGTTGTGTGTGGACTAGCATCAAATTTGCTACACATTCTGCTTACCAGAGTTATTTTGATGTTGTCCTGTGTTGTTCATTATCAAATGTTCCTGTTTTGTAGGAATTTGGTTTCATTTTATCAGGCGGTTTGGCTTGCGTCGGGTGCTACCAAGTTCGTTTACACTACTATATAATGTACGTAAAACAGTTAATGTAGCTTAAACAACTAACTACAAATCAAAACATAAGAGATATAATTTTTTAAAACTTACCAAATCAAATTGATGAGAAGTATAAACTTAAATGTATAAGATATGAGAGGAAGAGAAAGAACTCAAATGGTAGAGGCTTGAATGAATGAATAATAAACTTGAATGTGTGACAGTTCAAATGTTTTGTTTTGAGAAGTTTTAGAAAATGAAGGAAGCAAAGGAAAGGGTCAAGCGTGAAGATATGAAACAAAACCGTCCAGAGATACATATTCGGACCACCCGCTAATTTTTAATTAAATGGTGTTTATAGAGATGCATCTTCTAATGTACTTTTAAGCATGTAATCTTGGAATAAAATCGTCAACGTGTTTCTAATAGGAAGGCTCACGATAAATCTCTTCAGCTTCCTATCTTTATTTTCACTTTTCCTTGAATTTTGAATTTATTAGGTAGTAAACGCATAAAAGGTGTATCTGTTGTACTTCAATGTCCTCTTGCCAATGACATAAAGTGTCTCCATCAATTTCAAGTCTAATTTGACATAGCTCTAATCCTTTTTCTATATATCCAATTATCCATCTTTTAGTTGATTTTTTAACTTCTATTCTCTAGCACATAAACTTCATCCAATAGAATTGTAAGTGAAGTTTTAAACATAAAATTGAGATCAAATACACAAATTCTGAAACTTTAGGTTTTATGTATAAACTTAATTCACTACATTTACTTGAACTAAGTTAATGTATTTTTCATAGACTTCAAATTTCTAGAGATCTCAAAATTTTAAAATTAAAATGTTTGTGAGAGGTCCTAAAATTTTAAAACCTTATAACTTGTTCATCTATACTTAACACGTAATTCACATGATACAAGAGAATTTGATACAAATCCATGAAATTAAAATCACAAATATAATTTCATACAATGAGATGCTTCAATATCTATGGGACAAAAAAATTAAAACACTTGTTATTCTTGGACATTTTCAAATTTCAAGGTAGACTGCATACAGAGGACATGGCCACACGACATCAACATTGGAGGATTATCCTCAGTTGATTGTCATTCCTGCTTCTTCTTTCCTGCCATGACATTCATACGTTTAAGGAGAGCAAGCAAAAACTGGATCCCGGCTGCTACATTCATACTCAATTGTCTGTTAGACAGGAAAGTAATGTGTAGACATGTCAAAGTTTCCAGGCCACAGAAGACATGCGACAAAAGCATCTTTAACAGAACTGTGTCTACAATTTGTAAGGCCATAAAGCTAAGATACACTGAAAATGGAAGCAACAGATCTATGGTTGGTGGTGCATCTACTCATTTGCAATATTCCAAGACTAAAGAAATACCTGGACCGGGGAAAAAATAGAAGCAAATATAATACACAGCAAATTTATAATTAGAAAACAGTAGAACCACTGTATAAGAAACTGTATTGCAAGTATTGCTCATTTTTTATTTTATTTGATGCAAAATTTCTAACCCAAAAACTGACACTCTAGCAGATACAAAGTTATAGAAACATTTATCAATGACATTGCTAAAGTTGCTGCACTACTAACTACAGAAAGAATCTAATCCAGCACAACTAGCTTCTGATACTCAGGGCCAGCGATGGCAGCTTCCATGGCTTCTACAGGGCTTACATCACCTTCATTGTCCAAGAACAATGTCAGCAGATTCTTAGAAAATCCACTCACCAGCGCCACTCCTTTCTGAGTGGCTGGCACCGGGGTCGCCTTTGAGTCTCTCAGATTCCAAAAAACTATCTGAGGCACAGAAGAACCATACCCTTTCTCGTTATACTTCCTAGTGATTGCTTGGTAATCTGTCTCCCAAGAGTTTGCAGAAGCTTGATCAAACTCCATGTCACTGAATACAAATATCCTCTTAATCATCTGCTCCTCCTTGAGATTCCCATTAACAGCCACATCCAATATGCGGTCAAACACCTTCTGGAAATCAGTGTTATACCCCCAATCCATGTTCCTCACAAACTCTGTTTTGGACTTGAGACTATCCCCCTCAATCAAATGAAGCTGAGGCTCGGCACTGAAAGTGATAACCTTCCCTTTCCAGGGTTCCGCACTCAATTCAGACACCAACAATCCCAACGCAACAGACACCTCCATAGGGATCCCACTCATACTCCCAGACACATCACACACAGCAATACAATTACTCATCTTTCCTTTCTTGAGCAAATCATCAACTATTCTCTTCCATTGCAGCTCAGCAACTTCCCCACCATCTCCATCTTCCAAAGACTCTATAATCTCATGGGGAAGCAAAGCACCAGCTGCAATAGTAGTCTTCCCTGCTTTCACATCCTCCAAGTACTTCTCAAACCTCTCCTTATCATGCTTTAAAAACTTCTCCTTATAAAACTTCATGGCCACAGAAGCAACCCTATTGTAAGGAAGCAAATTCCATTGATTAGCCCCAATAAACACTTCAGGCAACTCCAAGACCTTCCTCAAGGGCACCAACACATCCTTCCTCAAGCGATCACGAACCCTATAAGCATAATGAGCCTCCTCCACACCTTCATACTCCTCCCTAGGGAAGATCCTCTTTGCAATACTCTCACACAAAAGCGTTGACCTATCAAAGGAAGAGTCAACGGAAGGACACCATTTTGCAGCAAGACTGATTTTTGTGGAAGACCCAGATTTCAAAAACTCGAGATCTTTCTTCAAGCAATCCGCAAAATGATCAGATATAGCATCATGAAGCGATCGGAAATTGGAGTCACTATTGTAACGTTCAACCAGCTTCTTAGCTAATGCAATCCTCTTATCCTCCTTCAAAGAGTGAGCGGTTTCTTTCTCAGCCTTAGCTCTGGCCGCCACCACTTCAGTCATCAAAGAGTCTTTCGCAGTACCTTTCCAGCCTTTGTTGTCGTCGTTCTTTTTGGTTTGTTTCTTCTTTGTTTTTCTTACACCAAAAGGGGCTGATGTAGATGAGCGCTTGTTTTTGGATCCACGTTTCCTTTGCGTCCACTCTTCTTTCCGAATTTTACGAATCTGCGAACCTTCTAGGAGACGGTAAAGGATCTCAGGGAGATCTTTGAAGTAACCAAAGTCAGCGAGGGAGGGAACATTGGAAGCTATGGTTTTAGGGTGATGTTGGTGAAACCAGAGAGCAGCGGCATAGAAGCCTTCACGATCGGACTTACCGGTACCACGAACACCACGGAGGTTACAGACAAGTTTGAGGGCGGTGAGTGGGTTTTGGGACCAAGCAAGCTGAAGTCTCTCAACTAGTGTTTCAGAGGGAGTGTCAGGGACGACATGGAAGAAAAAGTCGAGACAGGGGTTACCTGTGGAGAGAAATGTTGGTGACATGTTCTCGGTTAACCCCATCGGTGGCTGCCGGGTTGCTCCTAGGGAATTGAAGTTGGCTACCATTTGATCAATGAAACCGTCGTTAGTGATTGTGGCGGTGGTTTCAGCGGTGGGGATAGTTTGAGTTGTGGTGGTGATGGTTTGAGTAGTGGTGGGGTTAGGGTTTGATTTGAGAGTGTACATCTCAGGTGGGCCAACGAGAGTTGTAGCGGCCATGATGAGATGAAAGTTTGACGAAAAAGGGGAAATTTGGATTGAAAAGGACAGTTGTTGTGTAGGGTTAAAGGAAGGAGGATGCGAAAATCGAAGAGGATTCGAGTGCAATTTATAAACCGATTTGCGTGGGATCCAAGTATTTCTGACAAAGCAAACGCGAATCTTATTCATTAAGTAAAATACTTTTCTCTATTTGGATTTATGGCGTGTTTGGATTTATTAGAAGAAAAAAAATAATGTAATGAAAAAAAATAAAAAAAATGAGATGATTTTGTGATTTTTTTACCACAGTACCATCTTTTTGAAAAAATAATACTACCACATTGTCACAAGTTGAAATTAAAACACCAAAATACCATCTTTTACCCACTGGTTCGACCAAGGGTTGGCCGAAAAGGTGACATTTTTCTTCAGTTGGGGTTCAGCCAGGGGTTGGCCGACCCTGAACTGGGTCTTTTATTTTTTGTTTTTTTAATTATTAATTGTTTTAATTGAATTGTTAATGATAATAATTATTTTTTAATATATTAAATGATTAAAATATAATAAAAAATTAAAAAAAAACTTATTTTTAATAATTAAATAAATATACTAATAATGTTTTAATAAATAAATATAGTAATAACTATTTAATAAATTATCGAGTAAGGCATAGGTTGGACGAGCATCTGTAGGTTCAGCCAATAGATGGTCGAGCGCATATATATATATATAATATAAGATTGGATTGCTCATTTGCACTCACACCAGTTACAATCAAAGACTTAGTGTTACTATTGGAGATGTCTTCTGAACCCCTTCCAACGTTTCCACCTATGAAGAGAGATGCAACATTATTTTTTTCAGCAACAAAGCCTCCGTTGAAGATCAAACTCTGGAACACGCAAATATTCGAGCATCTACAAAGAAACTTGATCGGCTGGCTAGACGGAAACATTCTTGAGGGTGAAAAGATAAGGAAAATTGAAAGGCAAGTCACGGAGAAAGGCCCAAATGGAGTAGTAACTCGATCTTGGAGAGCCGTGAAAAATGACGCTGGTGTCCTTATGATGATACTAGGACCGCATGATATTGTGTTTATGGTTGTAATTTCTTAGAATATGTTTTACTTGTTTCTTGTGAGGTCGTTTTATTTGGTTCCTGTGAGGTTGTTTTATTTGTGGCTGTTTGGCAGACCCGCGTCATTATGCCTCCTCTTCCTCAACACAACAAACAGCCCCACATACCACCTTTCATCAAGAATTCCCACAATCAAATCAAACACAATTCCAACCCCGAACCCAGTTCCAACCCCAAACATCTTCATTGCCACAACAAACATACCAACACACTCAAACCACACAACAACACACATTTTTTGCCACACCATCTCAAATTCCAAGTCCTTTCACACCAACCCCCAAACAAACTACTACTACCACCAACAACAATATCAACAACAATCAACACTTCTACGACAACTACATTACACCCCAATTCTTGCCACATGTCACCTTGGTAGCAACTCTAAACACAAACCCTAATTGTATTTTTACTAATTTGTCCCTACATTAAAAATAAATAAATAATAATAACTATAATAATAAAATAGTAATAATAATATAATATAATAATCAACTACCACAATTAAAAATACTATTATTTATAAAAATTATAATTATTTATCTATTATGCACCTAACTATAATATTTAACACTATATTAATAATTATTAGAAATATATGAGAAATAAATAAAACAATTATCTAACAATATAAAAAAAATATATGTTAAAGAATTGAAGTAGTAAAAATATTATAAAAATAATAATTTAAAAACATAACTAAAGTTTAACTTATATAATAGTTTAAAATTTATCAACATTTTATTTTAATACTTTATAATATGAAATATAAATATTTTTTAAATATCATATTTACATATAAATTTTATTAATAAATAAATTTGAGAATTCAAATTTTGAAGTGATAAAATAAAAAAAATTAAATATAAATTTATTTAATAAATAAATTTGAGAATTTGAATTTTGAAGTGATAAAATAGAAAAAAGAATCTTAAAAGGTATATTTTGATCTAATATTATTTTTAAAATCTACAAATAATATATTTTTGGTTAATATCAATAAAAACTTTAATAACTATTTTACACATTTTTTCAGAAAAAAGTAATATTTTAGAATTTATATAAACTAACAAATCATTTTAATTATTAGAAACTTATGAAGAATAAATGAAACAATTATCTATCAATGAAACAAAAATATTTATATTTTTATATATAGAATAATATATTTGATTTGTAAATTGATTTTAATCAATTATATTAAATAGTTATTACTAATTGAATTATATAATTTGATTGAATATTTCTTCACTAAAATTTGTCAATTTATGATTTTTATTATTATAAAATATTTTTATTATCCTCAAATATTTTTAAAAAATGTTATTTTTATAAATGAAACTAAGTTTTCTATTGATTCATATATTTTTATAAATAACGCCAAAACAAAAATAATATTTATTATTTTTATAAAGGGGAAAAATATATTTTTTATTCAAATCCTAATTTATTATTTTTTTAAAATACGGCTACTGATATGGTACGCGCATGTGGTACTGATATGGTACGCGCATGTGGTAATGATATTAAGCTATTGATTTAAATTAGGGGTGGCAAAGCGGGCAGCCTGCCCCGTTTAGGCTTGTCTCGTCTAAGCCCGTCCAAAAGCGGGGCGGGCCAACTTAGGTGTCTGAGCTCAAAAGTCAAGCCCGCCCCATTTACTAACGAGTTGGCGGGCCAGCCCGTCAATTTTTAGATATTTTTTTTATTTTACAATTTGATTTACTACATAATTTACAAATTTTTTATTATTACCAAAGAGGTTGATAAAAGATTTTATTTAATAACGCACAATAGAATTTCAACTTGTCTTAAAGACAAATTACAACAAAAAGAAACTAAATAAACTCTCTAACACAATAAAAAAAATGTATCAAAATAAATAAATAAACAATACATATTATCTTAATCCTAGTTAAAAACTAACTACTTAAAAAACCCAATTAAGAATTTTACACAAAGACAAACAGTGATAACAATTATATTACATAATACATCACAATACATAAAATAGTAATGCATAAAATTTTAACACTAACTTTCTCACAGTTTACATCCTATAGATTCTTTTTTTTTTTGAAAATAAATGATATTCATTCATTCAAATTGATAGAGTACATCGTTGCAATACAAATTCAAAATCGCCAAAAATAAAAAGGATGAATCTGCGAACAAATCCATAGCATCCATGTTAATAGCATAAAACGGAAAATTGCATATGCCTACAAATATTAATGTATACTGTATTGAGATGTCCGAAATATTCATGCTTCCGGATCTGTAGCGTTGACGGCACCAAAGTCATTGATTGAATATGCACTAGATCGAAACTAATCTTTCAACCTGAAACAAATGAACACCGCACAAAAACGGAAAAACAAAATACCCGCACAAAGACGAGAAATCAAAATACGTATAAACTAATCAAATCCTTCATTTTATTTAAATCAACATCTATTTCTAAAGAAAACATGTGAGGTAATGTATTGAGAACTTAATAATTATACATGTCATACAATTGTTCTTTTATTTCAATTTTTCCAATCAACACATGTATTAGAAAGTAATAGAAAGAACATTACAATTATAATTCGATTTGTATCTAAAATAATTTAGAATACAATTCAATAAACATAATCCTAAGAGAAGAGTGTTATTTTTTTAGTTAAAGTTGTTTTCATTCTAAGTAAAAAAATAAAAAAATAAACAAAAAGCCCGCGGGCAAAACCCGCCCGCCCCGCCTTGGCCTGCTTTTTTAAGCGGGTTAAGCGGGGAGGGCGCACTTAAGGTACCGAGCCGAAAACCTCAACCCAGCCCGCCCAAAATGGCGGGTCAAACGAGTCGACCCGGCGGGCCTGACCCGTTTTGCCACCCCTAATTTAAATATTGAATAATAACAAGAACAAGTATCATGTGTTCCCACGAGTAACACACCACTATCATGTAATCGCATGAGTGACAATATCAAAATCCGGGTAAACGCGCATATTATTATATTTTTTGCACAATTAAAGAAAATAAAATTAAAAATAATGTACTAATCCAAACACGATAAAAATGTTATGTTTTTATTTTTAATCATTTATATATCTAATATTTTTATTTTGAAATTATTTATAGTTCAAGATAATATATGCAAAATCAAAATATATATTATTGATAGAAAATAATTTTGGTAAAACAAATTTATTTTTATTATAAAAGTATGTCTTTCTTTTAAAAATAAGATCAAAATATTGAATATTAACGGAAATACGAAGTTAGTGATAAAAAATGAATATTAACGAGAACATAAAATTATTGATCAAAATATTGAATATTAACGGTAATATGAAGTTATTAATCAAGCTATTGAATATTAACGGGAACATGAAGTTACTAATCAAAATATTGAATATTAACGGGAACATGAACTTACTAATCAAATTATTGAATATAACGGGAATATTAAATTATTGATCAAAATATAAAATATTAACGGGAACATGAAGTTACTGATGAAAATATTGAATAATAACGGAAACATGAATTTACTAAATAAAATATTGAATATTTACGGAAACATGACGTTATTGATCAAACTATTGAATATTAACGGGAACATGAAGTTACTAATCAAAATATTGAACATTAATGGGAATATAAAATTACTTATCAAAATATTGAATATTAAGGACAACATAATGTCATTAATCAAAATATTTAATATTAACGGAACATGAAATTACTGATCAAAATATCGAATATTAATGGAAATATTAAATTACTGATCAAAATATTGAATATTAACGGGATCATGAAGTTACTAATCAAAATATTGAATAATAACGGAAACGTGCATTTACTAATTGAAATATTGAATATTAAAAGGAACATGACGTTATTTATCAAACTATTGAATATTAAGGGTAACATCAAGTTACTCATCAAAATATAAAATATTAAAGGGAATATGAACTTACTGATAAAAATATTGAATAATAACGGAAGAAAAAAGCTAAATGTTACAAAGGATGAGGCAACGAAACCGAAGAATTGTTGTTACTATAGATATAATTACTCTTATATCCTCCTAAGTAGCTTTTTGACTACCCCTGCGGCTGCTAATTATTTGGTTACCTTTTATTCGTTGAATTTCGTTACTAAAATCTTCGTACTACGTAGCAAAGCTCAATAACGGAAATATGAATTTACATATTAAAATATTGAATATTAATGGGAACATGGCGTAATTGATCAAACTATTGTAACGGGAACATGAAGTTACTAACCAAAATATTGAATATTAACGGGAATATAAAGTTACTGATCAAAATATTGAATATTAAGGACAACATAAAGTTACTAATCAAAATATTGAATATTAACGGAACATGAAGTTACTGATCAAAATATTGAATATTAATGAAAATATTTAATTACTAATCAAAATATTGAATATTAACAGGAACATGAAGTTACTGATCAAAATATTGAATATTAACGGAACATGAAGTTACTAATCAAACTATTGAATATTAACGGGAACATGACATTATTGATCAAACTATTGAAAATTAAGGGTAACATGAAGTTACTAATCAAATTATTGAATATTAACGACAACACGAACACGAAATTACTGGTCAAAATATTGAATATTAACAAAAACATAAAGTTACTTATCAAAATATTGAATATTAACGGGAACATGAAATTATTGATCAAACTATTGAATATTAACGGGAACATGAAATTACTAATTAAAATATTAAATATTAACGGGGACATGAAGTCATTGATCAAACTATTGAATATTAACGGAAACATAAAATTACTAATCAAAGTGTTGAATAATAATAGAACAATTTTAATAGAACAATTTTACTATTGATTTAAATATTTTTGACAATAATTCCTAAATAATATATATATATATATATATATATATATATATATATATATATATATATATATATATATATATATATATATATATATGCACTATTGATTCAAATATTTTTATATATTGAAAGAATTATAGGCACCGATTTATGATCTCTTTTTAAAAAAAATCATTTTATTTTTGATGTAATTCATACAAATTTTTTATTTTCATTCAATATGAAATTAATAAAAAATAATTTACGTAAATTTCTTATATATACCTTGTTATATATCACTTTTCCATTCACATTTCACACGGGCGTGAAATTCAAGCAATATTGCAACATTGTGTTACAGGAATAATAGTTTTTTTTTCAATTTTTCTAGAATTAAAATTGTACTATATGGTGTAATTATTATTTTATATTGTATTTTTTGTATAGATTATTCAGTTTTCAATGTAATGTAAATAGAGTGGTTGATCACAAAATACAAAGTATGAAAATAGGTATGACTTATTTAGTGAGTTTTTTGATAAATTAATTGTAATTGTTTAGTGTTACCATCAAGTATATATGATGAAATTTTGAAGATTAAGTATGTATATATGAATTTTGAATGAGGATGGTTTTCATGTCTTAACTTCTTATGATTTGTAAAATTTAAGGAAAAACATTATATTGTTAACCTTATTGTGTTTATAATTGCAACACGTATCTATTAAGTTATGTTTACAACATCTTAAATTATAAGATAAGATTGATATAATGTTATTACATTATTATAATTTTTGTACAAATTATTTTATAATATATATTATAGAACTTTTATAATTGCAATTTATGTTTGTTTGATGCATTAAACAATATTGCAAATATGTTATTTTCTTCATTGTTATAATTATTCGTTATAACAATATCAATTTATGAATAATGATTAAATATCCCACATATGAATTATATATGACACTCTCTCAAGCCTCTTTTTGCTTATATTATTATTTTTTAATATGAAGATAATATGAATAATTTATTTTGTACAATAATTAAACATTACACATTTGAATTAAATGTCACATCATTTTTATTGTATACTTATTTTTTGTGCAATTTTTAAAATTGTATAAAAAAATTAATGATCATATATTTTTATTAGTATAACACCTTTTAATTACATTAAATACAGATACAGATTTGGATCATCTGTAATATCCTATTTATTTTCTATTTAGTTAGAATGTAACTAAATGGCATCATGGGAAATAAAGTCTAGTTGGAGGTATTGTGGTCATTGCACCTAACACTAAGACTTAAGGGGTTGTTTGGCTGAGTTCATTTTCTTGTCTTTGGAACAAAACAAAATTTTGGGAGAAAGAAAAGGAAAGAAACGTGAAACAAGAAGGAAGAGGAGGAAGACCCACATCAGTACATCACAACTTCACCTTCTACCTTGCATGCTCCTTTGATTCAGCAATATCCTTCATCTTCTTCTGATTTTCGCAGCTTCTTCTTCAGCTTAGTCAGGTGAGTCTCATAGACAGAGACCTTGGGGTATTCCATGGGGTTAATGCCATGTTTGGGGTTAAGGGTTTTTGAGAGTAAATGTTCAATGATCTTACAAATTGCATGTCTAACCCTTCATCCTAGTAATAATGAGTATATGTATGTTTACTATAGCTTGTTATTTGATCATCCATGGCTGCATGTAGAAATTTGGAGATTGGGGACCCCAAATGCGTTTCTGCATTTTGCTGATTTTGCAGAGTTCGCTGCAGCGAACTTTCATTCGCTGTAGCGAATGGTTCGTTGTAGCGAACTGTGTAGCGAATAAACCTGGGAGCAAAATTGATTTATTTGCTGTAGTGAACTTTCATTCGCTGTAGCGAATCGGGGCTTCGCTGGGAGTTCGATGTAGCGAACTAACCTGAATTTGAATAAGTTTGCTTATGTTTGAGTTCGCTGTAGCGAACAGAAGTTCGCTGTAGCGAACTAGTCTGATGCAGAATTGATATTTCTCCCATTTGAGTGCAGTTTCGTTTCGTATCGAAATCGAAGGCCTCTTATGACTTGTATGGCATTCTGATATATGTTTTAATTGTAAAAGACCATGATATGAATGAAATCCCTTGGATATGCTTGTATGTTGTGAAATACAAATGGTGTGGATTATATCGTGGTATTATTATTATTATTATTATTATTATTATTATTTATTTCGTTTGTTCCGGTTGAACATTCGAATGTGATTGCCTGTGTGATGGCTGATACCGTGCTGTGTGATCTCGGTGATGTGTGATTATGCTTGAATCGGAGTAGGCCTATACTATTAGGGGGTAAATCGCATAAAACATTTATTACCGTTGCGATGTGCTTGTGAGGGCCGTAGGGGGCACTTCCACACTTGCATTACACATCAGCGTTCTCGGTATGTTCTACACACCTGAGCTACCATTGCGATGTGCTTGTGAGGGCCGTAGGGGGCACTTCCACACTTGCGTTACACATCAGCGTGCTTGGTATGGTGGAGAAGTAATGCCATGTAGGCAATATTACTTCCGATTCACCTCTAGTGATGCCACGTAGGCAAGATCACTAGGCTTTCGCCCGGTGGGCTTGTATTGTCAAGAAAGCGTGTTTGCACTCGGCGTAACTCATCTGCATGTGGACAATGATGGGGCCGGACGCCATTTAGGCAATGTCACGGTGACAACTCATCTCGGATGGATTCCATTTAGGAAGAGTATCCGATTGGTCTTGCGATGTGCTTGTGCAAGTCTCTTGACGCTATGTACTTGGTTACTCACCGAGGGTGTGGATAGTGTGGCCTAATGAGTGGGACGTAAACTTACTCCTGGATTCCTCGTACATGGGTACGGGTCTGCATACCTGTTTGTGATGGCGTTAAGCCTGTTGTTGTTGATGCCTCATTGGATAGTTATGGGACTTCCATTGATGGTGTAACCTTGTTTGTGCTTGTACCTAGCCGTGAGGATAACCCGGATTCTCGGTGAATCCGTTGATTGCATGTTCCCTGTAGAACCGAGTGAACCCGTAAGATAGAGAGACTCACTGAGATTTAGTAATCTCACCCCATTCCAATTATTCTTTTTACAGGTGGTTCGAGGCAGGATCGAGGCAAGGGTAAGATGGCTTAGCTTCAAGTTGATGTTTCTTGGCGATGCGTTCTTTTGTAGTTCATGATCTTTTGTACTATCATCTTTTGTACCATGGATATGTATTTGTACTAGTTGGAACTCATGTATTTTGGCCGTGACAGTTTGGGCTTTTGTACTTGTACCTATACATTATCTATTCCGCTGCTTATGTTTATGATTTTCAAGTACCATTTTAATGCCATATACGTATATCCTAGGCAATGTATGTATGGGGTGTTACAGTTGGTATCAGAGCAGGTCGAACCTTGGCTTTGCCACGAAACATCATAAGTCAGCATAATTCTGCCTCATATGTGTAGTGTCGGCATGATTCCTTATGTCTTACTTATGGCATTAAGCCTGATCAACTTGATTCTGTGTGTAGGACAAACAGGAAGATGGTTGATCGACGCAGAGGTCCTGGAAGGCCCAGGATGAGGAATGTGGAGACTGAGCCTGAAACTGAGAATGCGGGTGTGCCTTAGGTGCAGATAATGCAATAGATGCAGCAGCAAAATCAAATGATGATGCAAATGATGCAAGGCATGCAAGGGCAACAACCAACCGCTCCTGCTCCTACTCCTCAGACTACAGCAGGGCCTAACTTTCGTGCCTTCTTTCGGATGGATCCGCCAGAGTTCTTGGGTGGTTTAGATCCTGTGATTGCTCATGATTGGTTATATGCTATGGAGATGATATTCCAGGCTATTCAGTGCACAGAGGAAGAGAAGGTGATCTTTGCTGCTCAAAAAATGAAGGGACCAACAGGTAGATGGTGGAATACGGAGTCTACGTATTTCACTAATCAAGGAATCCCAAAGGATTAGCAACATTTCAAGACAGCTTTCTTGGAGAAGTACTACCCCAAGAGTGTGCGTGCTTTGAAGGAGCGTGAGTTTCAGTCCTTCAAACAAGGCAACATGTCGGTGTCTGAATATGCTGAGAAGTTTGAGGACATGGCTGCTTATTCTAGACAAGCAGCTTATGCACCAGATGAGTTGTGGAAGATTGATCAGTTCCTTATGGGGCTGAATGTTGATATTGTACACAGTGTGTCTCAGAGGGAGTTTACCACTTATGCTGAGTGTTTAAGGCAATGCTATGTTGCTGAAAACACATTGAAGAGGGTTCAGGAAGAGAAAGAGCAGAACAAGCCGGTTCGTAGGGATCAAGGGAGATCGGGACAGCATTTGAAACCCCGTAATTCTCCATCTATGAAGAAACCAGTTTACGGGGATCACTCTAATCCACCTCCACATTGTGGGAAGTGCAACAGGAAACATTTTGGGCATTGTAGACCGGATGGTGGGGTCTGTTTCAGGTGTCATCAGCCAGGACATATCGCGAGGGATTGTACTGCCCCAAATGTTCCTGAGAAGACTAATGGCCGTGTTTTTACCTTGGATGCTAGGAAGGCTCAAGGAAACACCAATCTGGTTGCTGGTACGTGTTATGTCAATAATCAACCCTTGTTTGTATTAGTAGATTGTGGAGCGACACATTCTTTTATCTCTTATCATTGTGTGCGGAGGCTTGGTTTTGAGACAAGTTTCCTTCCAAATCCTATGGTTATTTCTTCGGCTACTGATGATGTAGTAGAAGCTCGAGAAATTTGCAAGGAGTGTTCTATTACCTTCAATGGTCGTAGATTCTTGATTGACCTCATTTGTCTACCGCTTAAGAAGATCGATGTAGTACTGGGTATGGACTGGTTGACGGATAACTCGGTGTACATCGGTTGTAAAGAGAAGGCTATCTTCATTCCTGCTGAGGAGACTACACCAACCGATGCCATTGAACATCTTCTTGAAGGTACGGTTAACATGATCAATTACCTTTTTGCTCAAGAGAAGTCTTTCCTTTTGGTTCTTACGTCGGACTCCAAGGACAAGAAGAGTGTATCGGAGATTCCAGTTGTGTGTGAATTTTCCGATGTTTTTCCTGAGGATGTTACTTCTCTTCCGCCGGAAAGGGAAGTTGAATTCTCTATTGATCTCGTTCCGGGTACCGCTCCAGTTTCTATTGCCCCTTATCGAATGTCTCCTGCTGAGCTAAGAGAGTTGAAGAGTCAGTTAGAGGAGTTGTTGGCGAAACACTTCATTCGTCCCAGTGTTTCTCCATGGGGAGCCCCAGTCTTATTAGTAAAGAAGAAGGACGGTAGCATGTGATTGTGTATCGACTATCGTCAGCTAAACAAGGTGACCATAAAGAATAAGTACCCTCTACCGCGGATTGATGACCTTCTGGATCAATTGAAAGGAGCCTGTGTGTTCTCGAAGATTGACCTAAGGTCGGGATATCATCAAATTCGGGTTAAGAGTTCGGATGTATCTAAGACTACTTTTAGGACGAGATACGGTCATTATGAGTTCTTGGTTATGCCATTCGGGGTAACCAATGCTCCTGCTGTCTTTATGGATTACATGAACCGAGTGTTCCAACCGTATTTGGACCAGTTCGTGGTAATCTTCATAGATGACATCTTGATCTACTCTCGGACTATTGAAGAGCACATGGAGCATTTGAGGATTGTGTTGTCGGTTCTTAGAGAAAAGCAGTTGTTTGCAAAGTTTAGCAAGTGTGAGTTCTGGATGTCCGAAGTCAAGTTTCTTGGACATGTCATATCTGGCGACGGCGTAGCTGTAGACCCTTCAAAGGTAGAAGCAGTGATAAATTGGGAACGACCTAAGAATGCAACTGAAGTCCGTAGTTTCCTAGGCTTGGCAGGCTACTATCGGAGGTTCATTATGGGATTTTCCAAATTGGCATTACCTTTGACCAGACTTACAAGGAAGGAAGTTTCTTTCGAATGGAATTTAGAATGTGAGAAGAGTTTTCGGAAACTCAAGGAGAAACTGACTACTGCTCCAGTGTTGGTAATCCCAGATCCAAACCGATCTTACGAAGTGTTCTGCGATGCTTCTAAGAAAGGCTTGGGTGGAGTGTTGATGCAAGATGGGCAGGTTGTAGCTTATGCATCTAGACAGTTGAAATCTCATGAAGAGAATTATCCTACTCATGACCTTGAACTCGCTGCAATTGTGTTCGCGCTCAAGGTGTGGCGACATTATTTGTATGGAGTTCACTTTGAGATGTTTAGCGATCATAAGAGTTTGAAGTATCTTTTCAATCAGAAGGAACTCAACATGCGTCAGAGGATATGGATGGAATATCTTAAGGACTTTGACTTTGATTTGAAGTACCATCCCGGTAAAGCTAATAAGGTAGCGGATGCCTTGAGTAGAAAAGAGATAAAAGTTGCAGATTTGATGATGCTGGAGTTTGGCCTTATGGAGAAGTTTAGAAATTTGGATTTACAATTTGAGTGGGCGCCAACGGGTGTGTTGATTAGTAACTTGTGTATTGAGAATGAGTTGCGGGAAAGGATCCGTCAAGCACAGTAGAATGATGTAGAATTGCAGGCTAAAGCAAACCTTCCAGAATTCGTTCGTACATCTGATGGACTCATTCTTTTTGGACGAAGGATGTGTGTGCCAAATGACGCGGAATTAAAGAGATTAATTTTGGACGAGGCTCACAAGAGCAAATTTACCATCCATCCCGGATCGACCAAGATGTACCAGGACTTGAAAGGGAACTTTTGGTGGCCTGGTATGAAGAGAGATGTGGCTAATTATGTAGAGCAGTGCGTGATTTGCCAACAAGTGAAGATAGAGCACCAAAGGCCCGGTGGTATGTTGCAGCCATTGGATATTCCTGTTTGGAAATGGGACAGTATATCCATGGACTTCATTGTGGGACTACCACGGGTATTAGGTGGGCATGACTCGATATGGGTGATAGTGGACCGTTTGACTAAGTCCGCGCATTTCTTACCGGTTAAGACAACTCACAAGGTTTCTCACCTTGCGAGGCTTTTTGTAGTGGAGATTGTAAGATTGCACGGTGTACCTTCTAGCATTGTGTCAGATAGAGATCCGAAGTTCACTTCCCGATTTTGGAAAGCCTTTCATCATGAGATGGGTACAGATCTAAATTTGAGCACTTCTAACCACCCTCAGACAGATGGACAAATAGAAAGGACTATTCAGACCATTGAGGATATGCTGAGGGCATGTATCTTGAAAATTGGTGGAAGTTGGAAAGATAACTTACCCTTGATAGAATTCGCATATAACAACAGTTATCACACGAGTATCGGTATGGCCCCATATGAAACCTTGTATGGGAGGAAATGTTGATCACCTTTGTGTTGGTATGAAGTCAGTGAGAAGGGAATTCTTGGGCCGGAGATAATTCAAGAAACCACGAAGAAGGTTAAGATGATCCGAGATAAGATGAAACAAGCTCAAGATCGACAAAAGAGTTATGCGGACAAACAAAGGAGACCCTTGGAATTTGACGTAGGAGATCATGTGTTCTTGAAGGTGACTCTGAGGTTGAGGTTGAAAGGACCGTTCAAGACGCGCAAGCTTAGCCCGAGATACGTAGAACCTTATCAGATCATAAGACGGATAGGTGAAGTCACATACCAGTTAGCGTTGCCTCTTTCACTATCCGGGCTGCATGACGTATTCCATGTGTCTCAGTTGCGGAAGTTTGTGCCGGATTCGTTTCATCCTATCTTGCCAGATACGATTGAAGTAGAACCAGATCTTTCGTTCCAACCGAATCCATGTTGTATTCTGGAGTATGCTAGTAAGTCCTTGAGAAGCAAAGAGATACCTCTTGTCAAGGTGTTATGGGAAGAGTCGCGTCCTGACGAAGCTATTTGGGAGCTCGAGTCAGAGATGCGGGAGTTGTATCCTCACCTGTTCTGGTAAGTTTTCGAATTCGAGAACGAATTCTATTTAAGGGGGGAGAATGTAATATCCTATTTATTTTCTATTTAGTTAGAATGTAACTAAATGGCATCATGGGAAATAAAGTCTAGTTGGGGGTATTGTGGTCATTGCACCTAACACTAAGACTTAAGGGGTTGTTTGGCTGAGTTCATTTTCTTGTCTTTGGAACAAAATAGAATTTTGGGAGAAAGAAAAGGACAGAAATGTGAAACAAGAAGGAAGAGGAGGAAGACCCACATCACAACTTCACCTTCTACCTTGCATGCTCCTTTGATTCAGCAATATCCTTCATCTTCTTCTGATTTTCGCAGCTTCTTCTTCAGCTTAGTCAGGTTAGTCTCATAGATAGAGACCTTGGGGTATTCCATGGGGTTAATGCCATGTTTGGGGTTAAGGGTTTTTGAGAGTAAATGTTCAATGATCTTACAAATTGCATGTCTAACCCTTCATCCTAGTAATAATGAGTATATGTATGTTTACTATAGCTTGTTATTTGATCATCCATGGCTGCATGTAGAAATTTGGGGATTGGGGACCCCAAATGCGTTTATGCATTTTGCTGATTTTGCAGAGTTCGCTGCAGCGAACTTTCATTCGCTGTAGCGAATGGTTCGCTGTAGCGAACTGTGTAGCGAATAAACCTGGGAGCAGAATTGATTTATTCGCTGTAGCGAACTTTCATTCGCTGTAGCGAATCGGGGCTTCACTGGGAGTTTGCTGTAGCGAACTAACCTGAATTTGAATAAGTTTGCTTCTGTTTGAGTTCGCTGTAGCGAACAGAAGTTCGCTATAGCGAACTAGTCTGATGCATAATTGATATTTCTCCCATTTGAGTGCAATTTCGTTTCGTATCGAAATCGAAGGCCTCTTATGACTTGTATGGCATTCTGATATATGTTTTAATTGTAAAAGACCATGATATGAATGAAATCCCTTGGATATGCTTGTATGTTGTGAAATACAAATGGTGTGGATTATATCGTGGTATTATTATTATTATTATTATTTATTTCGTTTGTTCCGGTTGAACATTCGAATGTGATTGCCTGTGTGATGGCTGATACCGTGCTGTGTGATCTCGGTGATGTGTGATTATGCTTGAATCGGAGTAGGCCTATACTATTAGGGGGTAAATCGCATAGAACATTTATTACCGTTGCGATGTGCTTGTGAGGGCCGTAGGGGGCACTTCCACACTTGCGTTACACATCAGCGTTCTCGGTATGTTCTACACACCTGAGCTACCATTGTGATGTGCTTGTGAGGGTCGTAGGGGGCACTTCCACACTTGCGTTACACATCAGCGTGCTCGGTATGGTGGAGAAGTAATGCCATGTAGGCGACATTACTTCCGATTCACCTGTAGTGATGCCATGTAGGCAAGATCACTAGGCTTTCGCCCGGTGGGCTTGTATTGTCAAGAAGGCGTGTTTGCACTCGGCGTAACTCATCTGTGTATGGACAATGATAGGGCCGGACGCCATTTAGGCAATGTCACGGTGACAACTCATCTCAGATGGATTCCATTTAGGAAGAGTACCCGATTGGTCTTGCGATGTGCTTGTGCAAGTCTCTTGACGCTATGTACTTGGTTACTCACCGAGGGTGTGGATGGCGTGGCCTAATGAGTGGGACGTAAACTTACTCCTGGATTCCTCGTACATGGGTACGGGTCTGCATACCTGTTTGTGATGGCGTTAAGCCTGTTGTTGTTGATGCCTCATTGGATAGTTATGGGACTTCCATTGATGGTGTAACCTTGTTTGTGCTTGTACCTAGCCGTGAGGATAACCCGGATTCTCGGTGAATCCGTTGATTGCATGTTCCCTGTAGAACCGAGTGAACCCGTAAGATAGAGAGACTCACTGAGATTTAGTAATCTCACCCCATTCCAATTATTCTTTTTACAGGTGGTTCGAGGCAGGATCGAGGCAAGGGTAAGATGGCTTAGCTTCGAGTTGATGTTTCTTGGCGATGCGTTCTTTTGTAGTTCATGATCTTTTTTACTATCATCTTTTGTACCATGGATATGTATTTGTACTAGTTGGAACTCATGTATTTTGGTCATGACAGTTTGGGCTTTTGTACTTGTACCTATACATTATCTATTCCGCTGCTTATGTTTATGATTTTCGAGTACCATTTTAATGCCATATACGTATATCCTAGGCAATGTATGTATGGGGTGTTACATCATCAGTTGCATTTTCCGTGCAATACTATAGCAGCTTCTTTATGCTTTTATCTCTAATCTTTTTCTCTTTCTCATTCCCATCATTATATGTTTATTTAAAATATAAATTAACTGTGTACAAAGACTTATACCAAGATTTTCAACAAAAAAAAAAAACTCTATGTGTACAAAGACTTATTACACGATTTTTTAATTTAAAATTCTAATAAGGCAATATAATTCTATAAAATTTTAAATATTTGCAGTATTTTTTATGTTGTTAACATAGTCTCTTAAAAGCTCAATCTAATACATATCAAATTTATTATTTTGGCATTTAATTTTTTTTGGAAATATTTATTGAATATAAATTTTATTTTTCAATTAAAAAATGTTTTAGAAATTAAAAATCACATCACACTTGAACCATATATAATATTTAAAATATGTTTAATCAAACCCATGCAACGCACGGGCCATAGATCTTGTCATTCTTAAAATTTAACTTCTTCTCAAATATCTGCATATAAAACTACATATAATAATTACTTAAATAAAATCATTTAAAAAAATTCCACAAACAAATCAATAATATAAATTTTTGAAGTTTAAAATATTATATAATAATAATAACATATTATGGGCAAACCGCGCAACGTGCAGGTTATATACTAGTTGTTATTATTAGAGTGAAGATTCATTTTAATCCCTTACAAACTGTGACTGAAAGTCTATGTATTGTTTTTACTTACGTGAACTTATTATTTTTATTTTTAATCATTTACTAGTGTCTTACCCGTGCGTTCGCACGGGTACCCGTCGTTTTCGCGCATTGTGATTGAGGGAAATAAAAGATGATATGGAAAGTGTTATTTTCTTCAATATAGATATTATTGTAGAAGTAAATATCTTAAAAACAAATATGTAAAATATAGAAATTTCTTTTCAATAGGTTGGACCAAAGTTTGGGATATATTGATTAATAAACATTATTTTCCCCTTAATATTAAATATTTCGATCAGTAACTTCGTGTTCCCGTTAATATTTAATATTTTGATCAGTAACTCACGTTCTCGTTAATATTGAATATTTTATTCAGTAACTTCATGTTCCCGTTAATAGTCAATATTTTGATCAGTAATTTCATGTTCCCGCTAATATTCATTATTTTGATCAATAACTAGTCATAGACCCGTGCTGTCGCCCGGGTGTATTATTTATGGTGTAGTATTTTATGAACGATACGAAAAATGTAAAGTAAATAAATTTGACCAAATTACATATATAAAATGAAAATTAATCATTTAATTAAAAATTTGTGACAAAGAGAAAGAAAAAATTGACATTTGAAAATAAGAATTTTATCTTCAAATAAATGTAATAATTTGATAGTGACCCGTATGATAAAAAAAATTAGTTGTTTGAATGACTATTTAGTATTATTCAATTTGATAAAATACATTTTAATTATAATAAAACAAACAAATATGATAAAAAATATTAAATTATTACATTTTAAAATTAATATTGATTATAAAAGATTATTCATGTGATTACATATATAATATATAAAACTAATTAAAGTCCTATACAGACCATACATGTGAGATTTTGCTTGTCTACAGCCTGTGTACAATACAGCTTTTAAAATAGTATTGTAACCAGCATGTAAAACAAAGTTGACAAATGAAGAGGCATATAAAAAAGTTGTCAATTTCTCGCAAAACCAAAACTGATTCTTAGTGTCTATAAAAAAAGATGTTCTATGTGAGGTAAATAAGAAAAGTTCATTTAATGTTTGCTATGTTACACAAATATCCAACTTATTGTCTTTTATTTATTTATAAATATATATATATATATATATATATATATATATATATATAAATATATATATTTATATAAATATATATATATATATATATAAATATATATTTATATATATATATATATAAATATATATATATATAAATATATATATATATATATATATATATATATAAATATATATATATATATATATATATATATATATAAATAAAAATATATATTTATATATATATATATATATATATATATATATATATATATATATATATATATATATATATATATATATATATATATATATATATATATATATATATATATATATATATATATATATATATATATATATATATAAAGTTTGAAACTTGAAAATGAAAAAAGTTATAGAAAGTGTGCCCACGTGTAAGAAAAGAGTTTCATAGCTAATTTTCTATATGAAAAAATAGTCATATAGCTAATAATACAATAGAATTATAGAACCGAGGTTACATTCTAGCTTATTCTATTTTTATCTTCTTCTAAATCATCATTTGTTCTAATGATAATTTGGAATTAAAAAACAAATGGAACTCAAGTGGTTACTTATATCTCTTAAATAACCTCATGTCTCCTTGAAACTTTGTACCTCCAGCACGCACAGACATTTGAGTTGGAAAAAAAAATAGAATAAGACAGAATTATAATTACTATTAAAATTCACAAATGTTTATGAGATATGTTCTTAGATGCTTCTTAGTCCTTAATGGCCACAGCTCTTAAAACAAATTCACACATGTTTATGAGGTATGATTCGCATGTTTTGCTCGGAATACATAAGAAAAATTGTCTCCATTTCCAATTAACATTGATTTGAATCATCTTCTAAACTCATTATTCTCAAAATGAGGTTCTGCACCACACCGATAAATTCGCAAATGGTGCAATATTGAAATCACCAACAACAAAGATTATTCTTCATTGATGCTTGAGAGACTCCAAACAGTGTGTGTACCTCCAGATTTTATTGCTTAGTGTAGCTCGTGCAGCATATTTACAGTCATTTTGTTATGGCCTACAATTAGCTACAGATAGAGATCAAACTCCACCCTAATTTCAATAATGTGAAGTAAATTTTCGAATTAAACTAATAAAGGGAAAACCAAAGCACACACATGCAAACTTCAGTATAACTTTGTACCTTTAACTTCTCTTTTTCAGTTGCTGCAACATATCTATTTGTTCACAACAGGAACTTCACTTCACGTAAATTTAAAACACTTCGGGTTATCGACAGACAATAGACACCATAAATGATAGGCCTGATGGCATTAATCAACAATAAATAGCTTACTCGTAGAGATGCTTGTTGCCCGTGCAATACCTTATTGTGGCCTCTTACACTGCTGTGCTAAGGTTCTCAACAATACTTGATTTCTCTATTTCCATTCGTTTATTTTCCTCGTTAACTTCTTTCAGATTTGACTGAAGCTGACTATTGTGATGGCTTGTACAGGTCCTCAGTTGCAATGGCCTGCAAAAATCAACAATAACAAAAGGAGTGGGGGAAATTATTGAGGCAACCAGCTGGTAAAATCAATATCCTCTAGGACTTGTGGACTTAAATATTTAAGCAGTAACAGCAATAACATTGCATTACCTTCTGCTCAGCTGCACTTCTGGCTTCTTTTTCTTTCCTATAACATTCAATCATTTCCTAGAAGCCAGAAACACAAGAAATATGAGTTGGGAAAGTGAATGGCTTCATTTTCTATAACATTCACATATAATAATACCCATAAACTAAAATCCACTAATAGTTAAAAAATATATAAGCAAGTAAATACTAAATGGTGTAGAGAAAATAAACCAAAAAAACCTCCAAGTTTAAATCAACTTTAGTAGCATGTTGTGGACCTCCGTTTTTTCTCGGGCCATACCTCTGAGCGGGAGAGATACGTGAACTGACTCTTTTTTATCGCTTATGCTTTCGCATTTTTTTTGAAAATTCACAGAGTCGCCACCGACCTTTTATTTTATCCAATTAAGGAAAGGTTTATAAAAGAAACAGAAAAAAGACCTTTAAGAAATTCTGGGTAAGGGGGTAGGTTATACAAAGGGAAGGTGTTAGCACCCTTTGTATCCATGGTTATCCATGGGCTCTTAAGTTTGCTTAGCTCACTTGTTTTTCGATTACTTTTCAATTGCTTTAGGATGCTCATATGTGGTTTCAAATACCTTTGTAAATTGAATTTTGTAATGATCCTTGTGCGGATGTATACAAAATGCTTGTTTATCTTTCGAAAGATGTTTTGAAAAGAACGTTAACTTTGTAATGATCCGTGTTTGGATGTATACAAAATATTGTCTTTTTGGAAAGTTTTGTTTTGAAAAACAACAGTGTATGAGAATTTTGTTTGTTTTGATTTGAGCAAGCAAACTAGGAGGTCTACCCTGAGTTGTAAGGTCTTTATCCTTATTTCCTTTAAAAATCTATCCTTTCACCGGATACAAACAAAAGGTTCGCTTTTGTACTCGAAACAGTGGAATTTTGACTTTGATTTTGAAAAGAATGAGAAGGGATTACCTTAAAAGGTGCAAGTGTGATTGTGTTTGTATTCAGATATTTTATCTTTGAAGTTAGTGATCTAATGGTTCAATTTTATCTTTGACATACACGCAGTTTATATTAGCTGGAAATTAAAATGCGGAAATGTAAAGTGCGGAAAGTAAATCTACGCTATTACATCGATTGTGCAGGAAATGTAAACTAGCCTATTTACATGATTTTGACATCCTATACATTTATCTAGGAATTTAAATTGCAAGAAAAACAAAAGGCATGCTTTTTGGATTTTTTATGATTGATTTTAATTATAATTAATGCATGATTAATTAAATTAAAATGAAGAAAAAAGATGAAAATATATTTAAACCTAGAATTTAAGTTTAAAATATGTACAAAATATTTGTCAATTAATTTTAAAACAAAACTAATTTTTTTGGAATTTTTGAAATTGATTTGAAATTGATTAAGCTAATTAAAACATAATTATGCAAATAATTATACAAATAATTAAAACTTAGAGAGAAAATTATTCAAAATATGTACAAAATCAGTTTATAATATATAAACAATATTTTATATAAAGAACAATTTTTTTATGATTTTTTGATTGGTTAGAATAATTAAAAAGCAAATATATAAATATATACTAATTAATTATGCAAAATATTGAAATTTTGAAGAAAAATAAAATATTTTTATTTCAGAAAATAATATATTATTTTAGAAGTCTAAAAATATTTTTTGTGTATTTTTTGGATTTTTAAAACTATTTTTAATTAATTTAACAAGAAATTAAAATAAAATAGAAAATTAAAAAGATAATGATCAAGTGTGGAAATTCATGAGGGAACATGGTAAGGATGAGCATTCTGGAACGTTAGATGAGCTGTTAATGAGATCAGATGGTGATTAGAGTGAGGGACCATAGCACGTGGAACACCTGCAAAACACTGAATCCAAGGTCAGTTTAAAAAATCACGCGCGCGCCCTCCAGCCAATCAGAGGACGCCACGCATCATCTTCTTCCTCAGGATGGGTCTTTTACACCTCTCAATTGCAGGTGGTGTAAAAACTCCAACCTTTTACACTTGTTGAAAATAACGAATGCAAGCAAACATTAATATAAATTTGGCGCGATGCCATGGTTCAATTCGTCTTGCTCACGCGAGTTTAATGGTACCACTTAGAACCTGTAATTTTGCTTTTTCAGAAAGCCCTAATTTGGAGAGTATGAACCCTAAAATGGTAACTTCGTATATAAGCAACCAAACCTTAATTAAATGTCCAGAAACGATCTACACACCACACTAAGTTCAAATATATGTCTACATCTTGCTAGATATGCGTGTGTTATGAGATATGAGTTAGTTTTAGGTTGAACAAACCGTGGCCTAGGTAGCTCGATTTATGAGGTTTCAAGACTTGGAAATGATTGAGATATGTTCAGTGATGCTTGAGGAAGGTATTAGAATGTTTAGTTTGTATGGAAAGTGACTGGAATTCAAAATTCGAATTTGAAATTTCTTTGAAAAGTTTAAGTGATTACAAGTATGTTACAAGCAGAATTCTGGCTATGATTTCGTGTGTCTTGTTCTCCTCCTTGTTGCTGAAGTATGCTGAGCTTTTTATAGGCCAAGAGGTGCTTAGAATTGAAGCTAAAAGCATTGATTGCTTTTGTTGAATTTTTGACTTTCAAGCTTAAAATTTAAGCCACCATTGCTTGATCTTTCCACACCTCTTTCCTTAGGCCTTCCCTGCTGCATAATTAAGTCCCATGTGGAGACTTTAGCTTAGAAAATAAGCTATGCTTTATCCTTTCTTTTTTTCCTTTTTTAATTTAATCTTAAATGATAAAATTAAATCAAAAAATGGAGAAAAATGTTATGGGCTTGGTCTTGGTCGTGGGAGGCCCATTATATTATGGAAATGATGTTTGAACCATGAAAACTTGGCCCCATTTGGAAAAAATACATTTTTGAGCAATGTTGATTTCATGCATTTTCCCAAAAATTTAGCCAACTTCAACAAGGTGTAAATCCCTCAATTTTTGTCATATGAAGGATTTCTTGCACTTTTTGGAAACCTCAAAGAGTCCTCTAACCAATGTCTTTGGTCTCATGTCAAAATGATTTTTGATGCTCCTTGTGTGTCCTTTTGAAAAAAGTGTCTTTTTGTTGACTTTGAAAATGACCTGTAATGTCTTTGGTCATATTTTTCAAATGGTGAATGCAATGACCATGGGATCAATTGCATTTGAAAGATAATTGAATTTCCTTCAAAATGAGCTTTGGTTTGAATTTTTTGGATGAAGGATGAGAGAGTTATGATCAGTCAAAGTTGAGTTGACTTTTCAGGCAAAAACCCTAATTTTGAATCTTAGGGTTTTGTTGATTTTTGATCTTTCCTTGATGAATTATGATCATCCAATGATCAAATGATGAATCCTTTGACAAAATATGGACTTTGACAAAAAATTTCATTTTTGACTGTCTGTTGACTTTTTGGGTCAAACGGGTCGTCTGTTGACTGTTTGAGCTGCTGACGGTGCGTCTGAGTGAATTGAAGTTTGAAAATTTGTATGATGGTACTTTGAGATATATGGATGTGCATGAATCCATTTGAGGTCTCAAAAGCTTGTTTCTCCTGTAAAAACAAGAAAACCCTAGTCAGGGACTGTTTGTGTAGGAGACAGTTAAGCGTACCTGATTTTTGTGCAGTGTTGAGTCTCTGCTAATCACGTGATATTCAGAAGACTTCTAGAACAAAAATCTTGGAATTTTGAATTGCAAAAGATTGATTTGATTGATGGTACAAAACACTGAGAATTGTACTGCCAGCAGTTTGGTTGTCAACTGACTGTTCAGGTATTGACGTAGCAGTTAGAGTGAAAAATCAACAGTCAAAGTTAATTTCTTTTTTTTTTGTTTTTGTTTTATGTGAAAGATTAAAGTTTATTTACATGACTTGTTAAAAAAACACAGACATAATAAATAACTAATATTTACTGTACGCGAGCAAAATTACCGATAATAACCCTGAAAATCATTTAATGCACAGAAAAATGAATATTTGACTGGCAGAAAACACATAAAATATTATCTGAGTAATTAAGCAATATTATGACAAATAGTACAACATTTAATACTGACAGTACAAATATTACATACTATATTGAACAGTACGACGAATAAACGGTACATTTAAGAAATAAGAAATACGGCAAATTTTAAGAATGACGATTGATAACCCATGTTACAAATAGTAACATGTAGATGATTGGGAGCATAAGCATCCCAGGTCCACAGTGTTCCGGGCTATGTAGACAGAAGAAAGACATCATCACCGTAGCAATGGTGATGACCATAAGAAAACACGTTTCCCACCGCTTCGCCATTTTGTCGGGAAAGAAGAAAGGATGGATTATGAAGTAGAAATTTGAGAGATGAATTAGAATTTGATGTGAGATTTTTATGAGAAAATGAGAGGTATTTATAGAGTGGAAAGAAGGATAGAGACGTTGGGGAATGATGTGATTCCGTACAAAAGGAGAATTTGAGTGGAAGTGAGATTTGAAAGAAAGTGTATGATAGTGTTGGGAAAAAGAGAGATGTAGAGAATAAAGTTAGGATTTGATTTTTGAAAAAGAGATTTGAAAAGATTTTTGAAAATAATGGAATATAGTACAAAAATTAGTGGGAAACAAAAGATAATAATAATCTACTTGTTACCAGTATAGTCTGAGTTTCCTGATTCTGCGCCTGCAAAAAGATTTAACTCTGTACCAATTGTGTCAGTACTATTTATCTGTAAATAAATAAATAGCATGTGTGAAGTAATAAACAGTATTTGGCGTTTGCGTAAGAATAAATTCAACTGCAAGCCAAATTAGTGTATAAGAAAAATTCTAAAAACTAAGTGTTTCATATGTCAGGATATTTGTTGAAGTCAAATCCATGATTATATGAGACTCTTAATTTTCAGATTGGAGTTTTATTGAAAAAAGATGCGGGCAAATTTTGGGGTATAACAGTTGCCCCTATTCAATCTTCTTAAACCTGAAGAGATTGTCTGAAATCTGAAGGTAGAAGATGATTGAATATTTAGATGCCCTGAAAATTTGCACTTACCTTGATCAGAAGAGATGTTGGAAGTTGCATTTGAATGTCGTCTGCGAAATGTTGTTGGCAGATTGAAACATTACCTGAGATGGGTTTTCAGATGCCACCTGGTAAATGTGTTGATGGTTTGTTCATCAGAATGAATCCATTGATTATATCTTGATGAAGGATTTGAAAGTCTTTGTGTTTACTGTTTCGGAACCGTCCAAGGTTACCGCTTTAAGTCTAGGAGGATGATTGCTACGGAACTTGTCCAAAGTTTTTCCGCTTTAGATTTTGATCATTGTGGAACCGTCTGAGGTATCAGCTTTAGATCTTTGACGTTAGATCGTTCTTGAACTGTCTGAGGTATCGACTTTAGATCTGCAATGTTAGATCGTTCTGGAACCGTCTGAGGTACCAACTTTAGATCTGTGATGCTAGATCGTTCTGGAACCGTCTGAGGTATCAACTTTAGATCTGCGATGTTAGATCGTTCTGGAACCGTCTGAGGTATCAACTTTAGATCTGCAATGTTAGATCGTTCTGGAACCGTCTGAGGTATCAACTTTAGATCTGCAATGTTAGATCGTTCTGGAACCGTCTGAGGTATCAACTTTAGATCTGCAATATTTGTTTTTGAGTTGGTAAGTGATCAGAATGAATCTTCGGCTTGATTATATCTGAGAGAACCGTTCATGGAATTCAGGTGAACACTGCATGTGATTGAGAACATCTTTGTTGAAGATATCCGTCTACCTGAAAAATCAAGTTAGTGATATGCAATGTTTATGATGCATGTAAATGTGAGATATTCCCGAAGAAATATGCATGTGATGTTGTGTATGAATATGCGCATGATGCATGATGTATGATGTATGATGTATGATGTATGATGTATGAATGTATGAATGTATGAATGTATGAATGTGAATATGAATGTGTGATGTATGAATATGATGTCAAGCTTCTATTTGGGAAAATAAATTTCC